>NC_056735.1:1441904068-1441969068 GCF_019279795.1 Protopterus annectens | reverse complement strand
GTGGGAAATATTTTTACCCCAGTTTCAGATGAGCAAGTACTTTTTATGATTAGATTTTGACTTGAAATGGAAATAATATAGTTTGATCCAACATTATGTCTGGGTATTTCTTCAGAATAAAAGATAGATTATAGATATAGATATAGATATGTAGTCTTGCATTTGGGATGCCTTTTCATTTGGAATAATTTATAATTGGGTTAGTAATTGGTTTGGCAGCAGTTTTCTACTACTACTTCTTCTGGTCCTTCCTTTACTCATTTTATCACCTCTCACACTGCTCATTTCACTTCTTGCTGACTGTCTGAGGCTGACATCTTACATGTATCTGACATCATAAGATACTTTCTGTCTTACTGAACTCCATTAATGCTAAGCATAAAATATAATTCATTACATTTGCTACATGTGATTATGTAATTACTGATGTTTAATATGCATCCAGTAGCTTCACAAATATTTTACTGATTTGTATAGATGCTTGTGCTGAAATGTATTTGTAAAGTTGTCTGTGTTAAAAATGTATCAACAGTGTCTTCCACTGGAATGAAAAGAAATGTACATGCATCATTGTAACGGACTTAAATGTATATGCTTTAACAAAGGATTCTGGAGGAGAAGAGCTTAATCACAATCCAGCTGCAGCAAATTTTGAAAAATAGTTGAAATTAAATTAGCCCATTAAGATTGTATTTTACAGTTCTGATTGTATCCAGAGACAAAATGTCCGTGAGAAGCCTAGCTTAGTAGCTCTGTAGGAGAGGTAAAGGTATGAAATTGCTTTATGACTTCCAGGAGCTGCAGAAGATATGAGCAAAGCTCTATATATGTGTATGGCAGCTTCTAGTGTTGCTGATAGTGTGAGAAACAGAGTCAAATGATCAGATGTGATGTCATTCTATAAGCTATCCCAGAAATAATATTCAGATATTATATTGAGAATTGTCTCACTCAGACTGGGAAGTTGTTTCTTGGAACCTAACAAAGATGATCACTTACTTCATCTTGCCTTAGTCTGGTAAGTGAACCAGGGAATAATAACTCTTTAGAGTAATCACAAAAACATAGTGATTTGTATAGATGGGCAGCACAGTGGTGCAGCGGTTAACGTTGTCGCCTCACAGCAAGAGGTTCACCGGTTCGATTCTCGGCTGGGGTGCCTTCTGTGTGGAGTTTGCATGTTCTCCCTGTGTTCGCATGGGTTTCCTCCGGGTACTCTGGTTTCCTCCCACATTCCAAAGACATGCATCTGGAGCATTTCTCCCCGGGCCTCTGCTGAAAACAGGCTCTGTGGAACCTAGTCGGACATTCCCGGTCAACAAATGTTAAATAAAATAAAATAAATAGTGAGATTACTTAAGTACTGTTTTTTCTGTATCTGTATGAATCTGTTCATCTATGTTATTTTAATATTTCCCGTGACTGAAACTCTGTTGTTTAGTATAAAAAGATATATACTATTTTATTTTATTATTTATTATTAAATATATTTAAATTTTCAGTGTGGCTGGTCCTTTTAAAGAATATTTAAGCTTTAAGAGTATTTGCATATATTTACTTGGTGATAACTCTGGCCACTCCTGAAAGCCTTGCTGTTTGGCCAACATTACCATTTGTCTTAATATTAATTTCACTCAGTATAATTGGATTCCCATTTAAGAGCCTTACTGTAACTGACTGATGGCGGTGAAACTACCTATTATTCTGGGCAGAAGAGGGCATAGCCAGTAAATCTGTGCCAGCCTTTCCCAGGTGTGTGTGTGTGTGTGTGTGTGTGTGTGTGTGTGTGTGTGTGTGTGTGTGTGTGTCTGCGCAAATCAAATCAAATCTCAAAGCATGTGTGTGTCAGCTAACTGGGGTGGGGACACGAATCACTGGTTGCATAGAGAGGGTGCTGGAGGACTTGGCTTGGACACTTGACTGAGGGCTTAACTCAACAGCTGTGCCAGTGAAGAGACAGAGAGAGAGAAACCCAGACCCCGGGCTGAGTGTGTTCCCTGTGTGCCCTTAAGGGAAATTGTGTTTGATAAAGAAAGGTCTGCATCTGGAAATACTGAGTGCAACAATTTGTATTCCAAGTGAACATCCCTCTCCAGTGTCAGTGGTGAGGCTTCAGGCTCCTTGATTACCGGCCAGAGTGGGGATGTCAGAGATGCATACTAGTGTGATGTAAATATCTATTTCTCTTTACATCCCTTTTATATAAGGTAGTTGCTATCAGGCCTTTTGTGTTCTTTATCAGCCTAATATCTAAGAAGTGTATTTGAGAAAAATGTACTGTCTTCTTAAACCTCAAATATTTAGTAGTAGTGTGCATATAAGCTATAAGTTCATCAATTTAACAGAAATGCTAGTAATGCATGGGCTAATATAAATAAGCATACTGGCAGGGTGTACCAGTTAAGCACTGGCTACTATATGTAAATGAAGCATTCTGATACATCTCTGGTCTCCTTCCATGCATTGGTGTTTCACTTGCAAGGTACTTTGGGGAAAATAAGCAAATCCACAATGCTCTTCTGCCCTGCTTACCTGACCTTCTCTACACCCTCCTCAAAATGATTATGTGCACGTAGTCACCCTTCCTCTGGACTGATATAACTGGATATGACACAGCATTAGACTGCCCCTTGACTCAGAAAGAATTAATCTTTTGGTCTAGGTGATCAGCAACAGTTTTGAGGGGATACATAGATATATGTGGTTGATCTAGTAATTCTGTTTGCTAGGCATTGAAAAAATTGTTGCCTATCCACTATCTAGCTACAGGAAGCAGTGATATTTAACGGATGTTTGTCCTTTAATAAACACGTAACCCTTCCTTCATTTACTGGAGAAAAATTCCCTTTTCAACTGCTGTGGAATTGGGCGCCCAGTACATTTTCACCTTTGCTCCCCAAGAAAAGTAAACAACAGGATTGAATGTTAAGACTAGTGCTGCTTATTGCTTTTTTGCAAATCATACATTTTCTATCATCCTGATCTTTTTTATAATGCAGCAGATTTCTTTCTCATAAAATGGTTTCCTGTAACATTTTCTGAATGTGTGCATTTTTAAAAATGCTAGTAAACAAAAGTTAATGAGCCAATATACATAATTTTCAGATAAGCTGGAACTATGTCAATACAATTTATACTTGTTTGAGAAAAGTCAATATTGCATTCTGATATAGTACTAAAACCTTTTAAATGTGATTAAAGCCCGCTTCGTAATTATGCTTGAGGTCAGAAGTAACAATAATAAAATCTGAGTAAGCCAGACCGCAATGCTGCCAAGTTGGTTCATTCATAAATTGCCATAGCTAGACAATAGGGCTAAAGTCGTTTCTGTACTAGCAGCAGCACTAAATTATGACAAGCCAGCTGTGGAAAAGCCAGCTGCTACATTACATCAAGACATGCTTTTTTCAGTTTACCACTGCTGCATCTTGTTCACTTTTATCTTCTTTTATTGTAACCAGTCACATGCATGCCCTTTCACTGTCCATAATGGTAGAAGAGCTCTGCACGTACGGCAGTGCAGGGCCAAACCAAATAAGGAACCAGTCACAAATGGCCAGCATTCAGGTGTTAAAGGCAAAAAAGACAAGCAAGACTAAATCAAGCCATTAAAAAGGCAATTATAGTTTTATTCTCCATACCGGTTTCAGCAAAACAGCCTTCATCAGTGGAATACCTTGAAACAGTGAAAATCATTCCTCCATAAATAAACCCATCCACCAATGAGAAGGACAGCCCCCCCCACACACACACACACACACACACACACAAATTAACAGCATCACTTCCTTCAATTAAATAAGGATTAAACAAATAAGTAATGGTATTTTAAGTTACATGCAGGAAAAAAGTAAAGCACTATAAATGATCATTTAGTCCGGGTGGGAAAATCCCCCCTCCCAGTTTAATAATCCAGAATTGTTCTTTCTTATTCAAAATGCTGTGCCATCCCTGCATGTTATTCCTATTGCCAGCAATTCTATTAATTATTAAGAAATGAAAATCTGCATTGGTATGTGTCATGCAGTGCCTATATAGAGCTTTAGTATCACGTCTATTACACCGGTCTTCCTGCATACGTATTCTTAGTGGATGAGATGTCTGACCAACATAAAAGGCTGAACATTTACAGGCGGCCAAGTAAACAATCCAGTCAGTTCCACAATTCCCAAAAAATATAATATCGTACAGATTACTACTATTTTTGTTGGTAAATTGTTTAAGTTTACTCACATATCGGCACGAAGAGCAGTGTCCACAAGGGAAAGTGCCAAAAAGAGTATCCCGAGACAGGGTGAGTTGTTGTATATAGCACCCCCACTACTGGTATGTTTGAAATGGGAAAAGTGGGAACCCAACGTTTTACCTTTCCTGAATGAGAACTGACACCTCGTCCCCAATACTGGTTATAAACTGTCGTTGGCCATGAGGATGTTCCAGTGTTTGTGAATTATTTCCTTAATGAGACTGGTGTTTCTCCCAAACATTGTTATGAACCTGATGGTATCACTAGTATCCACCCTGGTTTTGGCCTTATATTCTAGTAATGACATCCCGTCTTGATTATGGGCCCAATTACTGGCAGAAGTAATGTCAAAGTCCCTGTATCCTCTGTTCTGAAATCTATTGCAGAGATCCTGCTGGGAAGAGTCATATTCATCCTGAGTGCGACTGATTCTCTTCATACATAGAAACTGGGATTTCAGGATGTTGCAGATAGTATAGCTGGGGTGTAAGCTGGTGGCATGAAGCAAATTGTTATACTGAGGGTATTTCCGAAAAACTTTAGTCCTTAGAGTATTTTCCAAATTTCTCCGGATAGTAACATCCAAAAAATTGATTTTGTTGCTATTCGAACTCAGAATAAACTCTATACCCCACTTGTTGTCATTAAGTTACTGGACAAACTCAAGAAGAAAACCCATATCCCTCAACCATATCATCCAGCAATCGTCCAGATATCTCCGCCAGATGTCAATTTCTTCAATATATATGTTATGAGAGGGATCATATATTAGTTGCTCTTCTAAAAAGGCCATGAACAAATCTGCACAGATCGGTGCAAATAATGCACCCATCGCGGTGCCGTGAATCTGCCAATAACATTCCCCCTGAAAATAAAAAACATTTTTATTCAGCACATGCTCAGCCATACATAAGAGTAGAGTGTTAAATCCAGCTGGATATAAGCTGGCATGATCCAGCCAGAATTGTAAGGCCTGAAGACCGGCCCAATGGGGGATGTTGGTGTACAGAGCCTTGACATCTAAAGTACAAAGAAGCTGCCCAGGTTCTAGTTGAGTATCTGACAATTAGGTGTAGGATCTAAAAGCATAGCCATATAGTGACATTGAACAACTGTCTCTTACCCTTGTCAAGATAATAATTCGTGTCCAATGTGACTACTGCCCCTCCCTTCTCCCAGGTACAATGACAATCTTGCGATTGTCCTTAAACTCCTGTAAAGCTTTACTTTCCCCAATAGTTAAATTATGACCCAGTATTAGAGAATCACCAGTGTTGAATTGTAGATCTTTGAGTACAGCCTGTAAAAAGATGGACACATGTTTATTCATTGGTGGCTGGAAATCAAACTTGAGGAATCTGAACTCAGTAGACCTTTGAGAATTGTCACTGGAAAAGAACAATTTCAGATTAAGTCTACGGCAAAAGTCATATACATCAGATACCATGCAAGTTTCATCCACAATAAAGCCGGGCACAAAATTCAAACTTTTATTGAGGAGCTGCTTCTGCTCTTGTGTTAAAATTGCAGTGGATATATTCAAAACATTGTAACAGTTATTGTCTAATGTGTCATTAAGGTCTGTAATAGTCCCTCCACCGTAACTATTCCTGTTCCTACTCCTGTGTTTTCAGCCAGCCCGCCTATCACTACGTCTAAAGGGTGATCAACATTGCATTGTTTTTTGGGGGTGGGTGATTCCCGGGTGCTGGCACTATCAATATGAGTGACTGAAGACTCCTCAGCTGAGGTATTGCTATAATGCGTGTCTGTTTTTCTTAAAATGGATCTGGGTCTCTTTCTACTATTGGCCCCAACTGGTCTACTGGTCTCAACAAATTTGACATTTTTGGACACCTCAAAAGGTTTGCCCCTATGGTAATCCGTTACATCCTTATTGAACTTTCGTATTTTCTTTGGCCCGTATTTGCTTCTCAAAGGTAAGAAGCTCATTTGATAACTTGTTCAGACAAGCAACATATTGAGGTAGACCTTTTTATTTTTAGGGGGAATATTATTAGCAGATTCACGGCACCGCAATGGCTGCATCATTTGCACTGATCTGTGTGGATTTGTTCATGGCCTTTTTGGAAGAGCAACTAATATATGATCCCTCTCATAACATATATATTGAGGAAACTGACATCTGGCGGAGATATCTGGATGATTGCTGGATGGTATGGTTGGCGGATATGGGTTTTCTTCTTGAGTTTATCCAATACCTTAATCACAACAAGTGGGGTATAGAGTTTTCTCTGAATTCAGATAGCAACGAAATTTGGACAATACTCTAAGTACTAACATTTTTAAAAAATACCCTCAATATAACAATTTGCTTCATGCCACCAGCTTACACCCCAGCCATGCCATCCGCAACATCCTGAAATCCCAGTTTCTATGTATGAAGAGAATCAGTCGCACTCAGGATGAATCTGACTCTTCCCAGCAGGATCTCTGCAGTAGATTTCAGAACAGGGGATACAGGGACTTTGACATTACTTCTGCCAGTAATTGGGCCCATAATCAAGACGGGATGTCATTACTAGAATATAAGGCCAAAACCAGGGTGGATACTAGTGATACCATCAGGTTCATAACAATGTTTGGGAGAAACACCAGTCTCATTAAGGAAATAATTCACAAACACTGGAACATCCTCGTGGCCAGCGACAGTTTATAACCAGTATTGGGGACGAGGTGTCAGTTCTCATTCAGGAAAGGTAAAACGTTGGGTTCCCACTTTTCCCATTTCAAACATACCAGTAGTGGGGGTGCTGTATACAACAACTCACCCTGTCTGGGGATACTCTTTTTGGCACATTCCCCTGTGGACACTACTCTTCATGCCAATATGTGAGTAAACTTAAACAATTTACCAACAAAAATAGTAGTAATGTGTACGATATTACATTTTTTGGGAATTGTGGAACTGACTGGATTGTTTACTTGGCCGCCTGTAAATGTTCAGCCTTTTATGTTGGTCAGACATCTCATCCACTAAGAATACGTATGCAGGAAGACCGGTGTAATAGACGTGATACTAAAGCTCTATATAGGCACTGCATGACACATACCAATGCAGATTTTCATTTTTTAATAATTAATAGAATTGCTGGCAATAGGAATAACATGCAGAGATGGCACAGCATTTTGAATAAGAAAGAAAAATTTTGGATTATTAAGCTGGGAGGGGGGGCTTTTCCCACCCGGACTAAATGATCATTTATAGTGCTTTACTTTTTTCCTGTATATAACTTAAAATGCCATTACTTATTTATTTAATCCTTATTTAATTGAAGGAAGTGATGCTGTTAATTTGTGTGTGTGTGTGTGGGGGGGGGGGCTGTCCTTCTCATTGGTGGATGGGTCTATTTATGGAGGAATGATTTCCACTGTTTCAAGGTATTCCACCGATGAAGGCTGTTTTGCCGAAACTGGTATGGAGAATAAAACTATAATTGCCTTTTTAATGGCTTGATTTAGTCTTGTTTGTCTTTTTTGCCTTTAACACCTGAATGCTGGCCATTTGTGACTGCTTTCACTGTCCATTCCAATTCATACTTATTCTCTGCATACTGTTCATATGCAGCTGCACCACTGAAAACAGTTACAGGAGTTCTGCACTGACTGGTCACTTGTGAATCCAGTAGTCACTGCCACTTACTGTTACATTTTTCTCATACCCTGGCTGTTGCCAGAGTGCTGAAGGAATCGCTTGCTGTTATGTATACATTCTGCTGAAATAGTGAAAATAAATACTTAAGCTTAACTAGGTGTTTGTAAGTGAACACCACGGCTCATGTCTGTTCACAGTTTACTACAAAAGTAAACACTTCCATCTCAGTTTCCTGGGGAGAGGGAGTCATGCAAACTGATTTCTTTTCTCAGTGGTATTGACATTAATGCAGTAAATATAAAATCTGCCTCTCTGTCTCTGTCTCTGTGTCTCTCTCTCTCTCTCTCTCTCTGCCTTGTACAATAACAGCACCATCTAATGACAATTAAGGTAATCACAACACACAAGAAAGCACTTTGTGCTGCACAGTCAGGGCTTCTAAAAAGAAATTTCTTTTGTAGTCTTCTAAAAATTTCTTGAAATATTTCATGGCATAGAAAACTGCAGCAATCACCCGAAATGCAGAATGACTACATAGTGGCTAGCAGAGCTATTTTTTAAATAGCAGAAATGAATAAATTCATGACTCATCAGATCTAGAGGTAACATTTTTTTCTCACGGGAAATACCAAAGCAACAAAAGAGGTTTATCTGAATTAAAATTTCAGCAGATCTCAACAAGAAGTCATGTTGTAAAAATAACTTTGACAACATAGCCAGCTGTTGTTAGCTGTTGCTTATTTATGAATTACCTCTTTAGTTTGCTTTGCTGGCTATATTTTGACATTAGTAATGTAACGTTAGTACTCCATTTTTGCTATGGAAAGCTTGTTTCAGTTTTTCTTGATTTGGAGTTCTTCGATTTTACACACTTTTTCTTTAACAGTATGTCTGTAGTTGTTTTTCCCTTTTTACCACATTTGCTACTTAAAAGTATTGTTTGTTATTGATTACCCTTAACAAAATAATTTCTTTCTGAATGGCATGCTGTCTTTAGGTGAATCTGCACTTTTACCATTAGTTTAATTAGCCTAAAGCTAATTTCATTCTGTCCAGAATACTGACAGAAGCTGTTATAAAATAAGGTGGTAAGGTTAAGATGGTTCACTTGGACTGACAACAAATTCTCTATGTGGGTGGAAGGTAACTTTTAGGGTAAGCACTCCTCAGTATTTTCAGAAGAGGTTCGCTATTATTTGGGAGTTTGAAACTAAAGAAATAGATTGGTAGGAAAGATAATGTAACACTTGCTTTTAAGCTGATCAGCAGTTATAACAGAAGTTGGGGAAAATAATAAACTGGGTAGAAGACTTGGTAATTTCGCAGGATTAAATCTGTACCAGGAGATTCCTGTGTCTCAGGATGCCTTTTTTCATTCCCTACACATCACATTTAATTTTTTTTAATTTTCAGAAATTAACAGTATTTCACCGTCCCATTCCCTTCTAAGTGTCCCAAATCTCTGCCTGAATGTACTTTCTAGTAGAGATTATACTTTATTCTTGTTCTTCTTTTATGGATTAGCTTTTTCAGGTGTAGCTGTTGCACAATTTACATACGTTCGTTCTTCATCAATATGTTTTTTTTCTTTTTATTTTACTTCCTAATTTGCTAACCAGGGTAGAGAACTGTTCCAAAAGGGAGTCATTTCAGCCACTACCTGAAAAAAAAACCTTAGCTGTTGTCAAGAGAGTTATGAAAATGAAACTAAACAAATACTGTACAGCACTGCAAAGTGTGTAATTTGGCAAATGAAGTATTTTTATTGACAAAGTACAGTTATACATGAAACAGAATAATACTCAGGAGTAAGTGCATTGTGCAGTTCAAAGTATATACAGTGTTTACAAAGGGCAAGATGTTATTCATGTTTTTTGTTGATCAATTTAAAGAATGCAATACTTGTTCTTTGTAGGCTTATTGCCGTTCAGCATGCATTACTATGTTTGCTATTCTTCTAAGAGCACCTCTCTGTTTCCCTTGAGTCATTGTGTATGTGTGTGTGTCTTGTGTTTATTTGGATAAGAAGTACAGCTGGTAAATTGAAAACCCATGTAAAATAAATAGTGACCATTTTTGTTCCATGTCTGCACCCTACAGGTTCAATGTAAACCTTAAAAGCCCTCATTTTCAGCATTACAAGAGTCTGTACAATGACTATGTATGAAAGTGTTACAGTGTATCAAGTCTATTTACTTTTACATTGTAATGCTATCATGCATTTATTTTATAAGAAAGTACAATCGCCTGTTTATCTAGCAGAAAAACTTCTTTTACAATTTCAAACTAATCTGGGCAGTGAGTGTAGTATGAAATTGGTACACTGTATGAAGTGTTACACTGTAACACTTCTGTAAAGACGCAAGTATCAAGACAGAACAAGTGCAAGCTAAAGAAACAGATAAAAGTCTGGATGCTAAGGGACCTTGACAGCTCAACAAAGACTGCTTGTATAGTGAACAAACCAATGAAAGCGCTCTTCCCACATCAACTAGTGTTATTGTCTGGTTTATTTAATGACTTTCTTAATGGGGTTTTGTGATACTTTTTTGTCTTCTGCATCATGCATGCAGTGGCTGAAACACTATGATGTACAGTCCTTCCTTCCATTAATTTCTTTGTCCTACTGTTTTTAAATTCCTTCATTAAAATACATCTTTGGTGACAAATTCACAAATAACTCATTTAACTCTACCCCCATGATGCTGGCAAGGAGACTACCAAGGGGATGCAGTCCCAGACTTTAATGAATTCACTACTGCACATGCTCAAATGTTATCCTAATACTAAATGTATCTGGGATGTGGTAGGGCTTTTTTATTAAAAAAGAAAAAGAAAAAAAAAACAGCCCAATGAAATAAGAAATAACAAGCACAACAGTGAGGCAGTTACCCCACCAGATGTTGTGACGCACATAAAAACCTTGGAAAAGCACTTTAATGAACTGCATTATAAAAAGCTTAAGCATTTTAGAGTTTAAAAGTGAATAAAGGCTGCTACTTATTTTCTGAATGTTTTCTGTATTCAAGAAGAGAGAGAGAGAAAAGCACCGGATCTGTCACAGAAACTCTAGATTCTTGGCTGCTTAGAGGGAGAATAGAATGCTTTTCCTTTCCACAGTACTGGAGTAATTTGGTTTTGGAACATCTTTAGTGTAGAACTTTAAAAGGGACAATTCAAAAGTGTTCAAGTCTGCTGTTCTTTTTTTTTCCATTCACTTAGTGCTGTTTCTGTGATTAAGGCAATTAAATGGTGCAATGCTCTATACTTGTTCTGTGTGCAAGTCAAGACAAACAGTATCTCTGTATCTGAAGCTAGAAGCTGCATAGTTTTCATTGTCATTGAATGCCGAGTATACCCATTTCTGTAAATGAGGCCTGCCTATATTGTTTTATAAAAGGCATAGATTAAGGGAATTGTGCATAGCTGGAAATACCTTTTAGAAAAATGTTAAAATGTGTAATATCAGAAGGTGTCACCAGATGTCACTTACACAATACTTATGAGACTTTTATTTTGTGAAAATTAAACAAAGTACTCCTGTTATGCATGCATACTTCTCAACCTCTTAGCTCAAGAATTCTGGACAAAGCTGAAATAATGAGACAAAGGCCAAAAATAGGGACACTTTTTAAATATTGCTGATAAACTCACAATTTTTTTTATTCTAACAGCTTTCTATTAGCATGCATTTTCTGTAGGATATGAAGTCTGAAATTGAAATGTCTGTCATTATTTAGAGACTTCAATTCCCAATAGTTTGCTAGCAAACCACAAGTTTTATGAGGAACAGACAAAAATAAAAGGAAAAAATCTGGACAGTTAAGAGGTATGCATTTTTTTTTATTTTTATTTTATTTAACATTTGTTGACTGGGAAAGTCTGACCCCACTCCACAGAGCCTGTTTTCAGTGGAGGCCCAGGGAGAAATGCTCCAGGTATGCATGAATAATTTATAGAGAAAGAGAAAGGGAGATACAGATATGGATATGTATAAAATGGCTCATCATTTTAGCTTTGTAATGGTGATTACAAAATTATGGCTATTTGTTATTTGGAAATCTGCTAAAAGAAAGTGTTATAAACACATAAACCTGTGTTCTCAATCAATGCACTATAAAGAAGATTGCTCCGGATGACCTGCAATTTTCGAAAACTGGTTTCATAAACATTTTGTACTGTCTCTTAAGTTGTAACTGTGTTCCAAAGACACTGTTACTGATAAACAATGCAGGACTCCCCACCTTGAGAGCACAAAACTGATATGCATACCTAAGTACAATTGTTCTTGAAAAGTAGGTACATCCAGCCAAAAATCTCTACATCTAATTAACTGAAAATTTGAATACCTAATTGCACATCACTCATCCCAATTCTGGTAGGATTGTGGGATACTGTTCAAAAACATGACTTTAAAAAAACTGAGAGTGACAAAAATGCTGGGCGGCCACGGTAATTCAGTGGTTAGCATTGTCGCCTCACAGCAAGAGGCTCTCCGGTTCGATCCTCGACTGGGGTGCCTTCTGTGCGGAGTTTGCATGTCCTCCCTGTGGTCGCGTGGGTTTCCTCCGGGTGCTCTGGTTTCCTCCCACATCCCAAAGACATGCTGCAGGTGGATTGGACACTCTAAATTGGCCCTAGGTGTGAGTGCGTGTGTGTATGTGTGCCTTCTGTGGAAGGTTTGGCGGCGGGCTGGCAACTCGACACTGTAAAAAACTCCACTGCCATTCATGAGCGGACAGGTGATCCGCTGTGGCGACCCCTAACCAGGAAAAGCCGAAAGAAAAAGAAGATTGTCGATGACATAGTGTAAAATCTGTGGTCTTTGTTAAATGATATTTCAGACATTGACCTCATAAAGTAATGTATTTTTCTTAAGACAAAAAGGGAACAGTAAGACATTTACCAGAATAAGTAAACTAGGAGCCATAATCGAAACTCCTAACAAAGTGGACATACTACAAAAGGGCTTTACTGAGACACATGCCTGGTGTCAAAGCCATGGCCTGAAGCTCAATGCCAAAAAGTGTATTGTCATCCCCGTTGGTAAAAATTCTGTACACATGAACTACCACATAGCTGGTAGTCTACTTAACACCATAAATGTGATGAGACCTTGGGACACAGGTGGACAATAGTCTCTCCTTTGATAATCACATTGCCACAGTGATCAGGAAATCCTTCTCCATGGCTCACCTCATCACAAAAGGTTTCTCCTCCAGAAAAAAAGAGGTCATTGTTCCCCTCTACTCATCACTCATTAGACCCATTATAGAGTACAATGCCCCTTTTGGTATGTGCCTCACAAGACATCTACAACAACTGGAAAGGCCACAGAAATACTGGCCTCAAACAGATGCCCTATGCAGACCATCTCAAAAAACTCCAGCTTTACTCCATCACATATCACTATTGGATATACTCCACTTAAAGAAATCCCATTCCCTCCAAGCTACATACTCTAGGGACCTAAACCTTGTCACCACAATCAACAGAACATGCTGGAGGGATAGATTCCTGTCCCAGAGACTTCCCATACTCAGGAACAGACTACCTATCTATGTCAAAAAGAGCTCCTCATTAGCACTCTTCAAGAAAAATCTTGATGAGTGGATGGGAAATAGGAAATTCGCCCCAGGGATCACGTATGTGGCTCTGTTCGGCAGTGGCACAGGAAAATAATTTTCTTGGGTGGCGAAAGCCAGGGTACATTTTTGGCTAGGCTTATATAGGCCCTAGGGTCAATAGCTTAGTACCTACCTATGAACCTATGAACCTATAAGTATTATTTATTTATTGGCATTTTTTGACCATGAAGGACCACCGGGTCAGGCACCCATTTTCAATGGAGGCCGTAGGAGAAAAGATCCTCTACTAAAAGATGTATATAATTAAAGGCATTAAACAATTTAACAAAGCAAATTTCTAGGTTAAGTAGTACAAGGGGTGTAATGAAAATTGGCAGAGATATTATTTATATAGATATATATATATATATATATATATATATATATATATATATATATAAATATATATATACATATGTCAGCAACTAACAGAGTTGATTTATACATATAACACATATATATACTAGGCACAAAGTGCCAAAAATGATCATATGATTTATCAAGGTGCTTTCAAAAGAAATTTTGAACTGATAATGTAGACAGGAACAGTTGAACTGTAAGGTTTGAGAGAAGGAGGAGGGAGGTAGTAGTGCAACAGTAAATAGGAAAAGATAAGTAAGGGGGATATTAAGGCAATTAGGTATTAGACATAAAACATAAACGAAGGTAAAATATAAATGGAAATGTGGTATCGAAAAAAAAGTTATATTAGCACAGTGGCTGAAGACTGAAGAGAGAAAGAGAGGAAGTATATTATTTAGTGATGAGGCTGGTAAAAAGACAGAAAAAAAGAAAATAGGGGATAGGAAGAAAAATATATGATAATTTATGGTGGCCTATAATTCTGGGCACAGGAACGGTTCTGATTGTTGAGGAAGTATTTCTTCAGAGATAGTATGGATGCTTTTAATGAGTCTAGGAGGGTGATATCTAGGGGTAGGGCATTCCATTTCCTAGTGGTGGCATAGGACTAATGGTTCTAACCAGCTGTTTTGTTATTTTTGATAGTGGTTAAAAGCTGCTTAGTAGTGGATCACAGATTACAGGATGGGGAATATGGTTGTATGATGTGCTGTAGGGCAGGGCAGCTATCTGGTTTGTAAATTATTTGATGAGCTAGAATTAGTTGGGTAGAATGTAGGTAGTGTTGCAATTCAAGACAGTTTAATTCCTTAAGGGCTTGATAGTGGTGTGATTGGTAAGGTATGCCAGTTGCAAGTTTGGTAAATTTATGCTAGCATGATTGGAGTTTATCTTTAAGAGACTGGTGGTGAATGGTAAAGATGGGGGCCCCATATAAGAGGGATGAGAGCAGATCAGGAGGCTATTGGTAAGTGTCTTTTTGGTGGGCTTATCTATGTAAAGTTTGTGTCTATAGAGGCTGACATGTTTAACACATGTTTTTTATTGTACTAAGTATGTGTTGTTCAAAGGTACATTTGTTGTCTATAATAATGCCTAATAGTTTGGCATGTATTACTATTTCAATTTTTGCATTGTCTTTTGAGTATATGTTGAAGTCTTGTAAAACTGGTTTACTAGCTTAGATTTTTAGGGTTAAGAATAAGTTGTGCTTCTTTTAGCCATGTAAAGGCATTTTGTTTTATACTTAGTAGGTTTTGGAGATTATTGGAGGATGAGATGATGGTGGAGTTGTCTGTATTTTTGATGAGTGTACTTTGAAGGGAGGCAGTATGAAGACTATTTATGAAATTATTAAAAAGAAGAGGCCCAAGAATAGACCCTTGAGGAACACCTGTTTTACTAACTAGATATTCAGATAGGCTACCTTGCCATCTGACACATGCTGTCTATTGGCTAGGTAGTTAGAAAACCATCTGAGGGTGGATTGAGAGCATCCTACTATTGACAGTTGCTATAGTAACTTGGGATATGACACATGTCAAAAGCGTTTGATAAGTGTAATAAAATTACTGATGTTAGTATTCCAAAATCTGGGTGTCTAAGGTGGTGCAGTGGTTAGCATTGTCACCTCACAGCAAGAGGTTCTCCAGTTCAATCTTCAGCTGGGGTGTCTTCTGTGCAGAGTCTGCATGTTTTCCCTGTGGTCGTGTGGGTTTCCTCCAGGTGTTCCGGTTTCCTCCCATATCCCAAAGACATGCTGTAGGTGGTTGGACACTCTAAATTGGCCCTAGGCATGAGTGCGTGCATGTGTATGCCTTCTGTGGAAGGTTGGGCACCGGGCTGGCAACTCGACACCATAAAACTCCACTGCCAATCATGAGCAGACAGGTGATCCGGTGTGGCGACCCCTAACTGGGAAAAGCCAAAAGAAGTAGTAGTCCAGAATCCAAGTCTTTGTTCACAGTGTAAATGAAGGAGAGAAGAGCAGTGGTGGTGGTACTCTGTGCCAGATGAAAACCATGCTGTGTTGGTAGAAGGAGGTTATTTTCATGTTTTATTAGTTGTATGTGAATACATTTCACCAGTGGTTTGGATATAGATGGGTCAATAGTTGGTTAGTTTGTTGGTTTTGTCACCTTTGTACAATGGAGTTTTGATGTATTTTTTCCAGCGTTTGGGAATATTGGATTCTATGATGGATCTATTAATGAGGTTGCTGTCAGGTAGCAGCAAGTTTGAGATATTCTGAGGGAAGTTTCTCGATGGATAGGGAGTGGGTTTTAATTTTTTTAAAATGTTTATACACTAGTGAGATGGGTACAGCATGTAGACAGAAAGAAGAGACTGTAGGGTTGTTTATCGAGGTTCTTGTAGGAGGGGAGTTGTTTATATGGAGTTTTGCCTGAGCTACATCTATAGAGTTTGGATTGTCTGTGAGGATAAAGAGGGTATTAGGTGGAAAGTGATTTATAAGGTTTAGAATACTCTCAGTGAAGTGGGAGTTAAATATTTGAGCTACTTCATGTGGTTCTTTATCTGGGGCTGGTGATGGGTTTTATGATATTCCAGGATTAGGGAGTGAGGAGACAGATTTGCAAAGTGTGTTAGGGTTATTTGCTTGGCTGGATAGTTTTTGAGAGAAGTGTTTTTGTCTGTGATTGTTAATGTTTTTTTATATTCCATAGCTGTTTATATTTGAGCTTGCTGGCTTTATTTTTGTTTTTGTGCCATTGTTTCCAGGCTCAGTTTCTGGAGAGTAATAGTTGTTTGGTGGCTTTAGTTAACCAAGGGGCATGGTTTAGCTTAGTCCTTTTGATTTGGATGGGGCCAAGGCTGTTAAGAGTATCTAAGAAGATTTTATTAAAGTGACTATCTGCTTCTCCCAGAGATTATGTTTTTAGTGGGTCCAGTTCATGGATTTTAGTGTATTATTAAAATTTCTTGGTTAAAGTTATCTAGATTTCTGAATGTTTTGTAAGTATGAGGTTTCATGTCATGAATGGGGGCTCTGTATGTATATACTGGTGAATGATCACTTAGGATGTTAGGGAGGGTACCAGTGTCTGAATATCTATGGGGTCTGTGACTAGGATCCAGTATAAGGTTGAGCAGCATTGGTTATTTTGCATTCATGTAGGGCTGGGGATAAGTTGTGTGTAGCTGTGAAGATTTATGCTATTTATAGGGGAGTCAGAGATCATCTCTATCCAGTTAATGTTAGTATCACCTAGAATGATTGTTTTGTTGGCTAGATTTTGGGTTGTCCAAGAATGAAAGCTACAATGTTTAATTGCTTGGAGTTGTTTATTTGTAAGGCTGCTATGATTAGTTCAGTGCTTTGAAAAAATGGGACAGATTTAGCGGTAAGGGTTATTGTTAAATGGTTACGGTAGATTAAGGCTACACATCCGCCTGTTTTATGTGTAAATATTGCATCCTTGGGGAATGATTTCGGTATCTAGAATATGAGGTTTTAACCGGGTTTCAGTTACAGCTACTATATGAAGGGAGTATTGTTAAAGCCATGCATGGAATTCAGTAATTTTCTTGCAGATACTATGTGTGTTTAGTGTAATAAATAATAGGTGTTTTGTTCAGGCAGATTGGATGGAGGTTTGTGGATTATGAGGTCCTGGGTTGGGATGAATATCCCCACATTTGGATAATTTTAGGAGAAGATCTAAGAGAAAAGGGAAATAATTGGGTTTATTGGTATGCTGAGGTACTATGTGCAGTGTTAGCTTTTGTTTGGTGGTGTAGGGTAGAATTTAAATTTTTGCAATGTGTGATTTGTTAAGGTTGAATAGTGAGGATGCTATATTAGAAACACTAACTGTGTGAGTTTGTTGTAGTTTGGATTACGTAGAGGTTTTTATGCGAAAAGGAGGCACCTGGCATGTAATTGCTGGGGCTAATAATGTTATGAGAACTATTACAAGCATGGTGACTCTTAAGGTAAATGGCATGGTTCAGAAATTTTGGGTGGGAAAAAAAAGGAGGCTCTAGATTAATAAGGCAGGAGTTGTTGTGAAGTCTAACTTAAGGGAGGGACTGGTTAGTAAAATAGTATATGAGAGTTTGGAGTGGTTGTATGAGGTGTTGATTGTGTAAGTAATCTGGTGGGGTTTAGTGAAATATAAATCTAGGGAAAGTGGGGATGGGTGGGAATGGGGGTAGGGTAGGGGAGCAGAGTGAGCCCGAGCGTAGCGAGGGCAAATGGAGCAGGTAGACACCCGATCGATGAAATGAGCTGAAAGAAGACAAAAAGAATCAGTGAATAAATACAGGACAGCTCCTGTTGGAGAAGGAAAAACAGAGATCACAGTAGTTTACTTGTTTAGATAGAGTTTTAAGAGTAGGAGGTGTAGGGTGAAGAGAAAGTATGTTGTGTTAAAACAGTGAGTGTGTGGAAGAGGAGTTGGGAAACAACAGTGTGTTCTGGTGATGTATGAGGCACCGCAATTGTATAAACAGAAGATTTAACTGACATACAGTTTTATTTAGCTGTAGGTTTGAGTCTGAGACCACAAAATTGAGAACTTAGTGTACGTCTGGACTTTGGATTGCAGATGTCCTTTAGTGGTAGGTACTTTTCAACTCAGGATACTGACAGGTTACAAGGCTAGAATAATCTTGGAAAATAAAGGGAGAGAAGAGAGGGTTAGATTACTAGAGCTAGGTAATTAAAGTATGTAAGAGAACAAAATTAGTTGGTATATTTAAGACTTTTCACAGAACAGAAATTAGGTGAGTATAGTAGTAGTTGGTAATGCAGGAAATTAATAGGCAGAGTAGAGTCATACAGAAAAGAGAACAAAGGAGATTAGTTAAGTGTAACAGATAGAAACACAGTATGAGAGTATATAATCTATACAGCCATTACAATAATGAAGATTTTATGCTACCTTAAAACACTTATAACCAGTTTATTCCACTTAGAATCACTAACTGTGTACTGCTCAATATCAAACGCATTTTGGTTTCACCAGCTTTAAGTAGACATTCAGATTTACAAATAAAAAGTTGTGAAGGCTGAAACTCAATTAAGTATTAGGTTAGCATTCAGTTTTCCATTTAAGAGAGAAAAAGTTATTTTTAGCAGTCAGTGTCACATTAAAGTAAAAAGTTAAAGAGCAGTTTGTACAGGCTTAGGGTAGGTGTAGGGCTACATAAAAGTCCTAGCATTAACTACTGTTGTAAACACTAGTTGTTTTCCTCCACTAATTAGAAAAACCTAGCAGGTTATGCACACAAAAAAAAAATGACCCAGCAATCTCTATTCAGCAATTTTTATAGACACACAAATATAGAAAGCATGGTCACTAGTTTCAGAATTAAATGAACAGGTAATAGTGCCTGCGTTTATATCACATTATCAAAAGATGAAAATAACAAACGCTATTTCATAAAACCTAAACTATCTAAAACCACATAATATCGAACATTCAGAACAGTGAATTTTTTTCCTTGGGAAAAAAATTGCTATTCCGAAACACATGCACACAACACAAGCAAACCTAAAAAACATCAATACACACACACATACACTTATAATCCTACAACTAACCCTAGACTAAACTATACATACACTACTATCTATCCACTTACCTTAATCCAAACCCTAACCCTAAGGTCCGTCACTATTGCACACTCACCTAACCAGCACCCTAACCCTAACTCACCTAACCTGCGCCCTAATCCTAACTACCACACAATCGCACACTTACCTGAACCCAACCCGTAAATCTCCACCACAGCACTGAAAATAGCAAAGCCACAGTTCCGGCCAACCAAATTCTTTCCCTAGGAAAGAATTCGGTGTTCTGCAGCTTCACTATTTTTAGCGTTCAATTAAAACAGATCGATATTAGAACATTTGAAGTTTTAAAACTTTGATGTTCTGATATAGACCCTAGTGCCTGGCAGTTTATACATTTAAAAAATGACCCAGTAATATCTGTAGACACACGCACATTGCAAGCGTGGTCTTCAGTTACAAAATTAGCAAACAGCTAATAGTACTGCGCAGCAGTAAAAAAGTATACACAATAATTTTAGCTACATGCAGTTTGTGAGCAGTCCCTGGTTAAAGAAATAATGACTGGCTACACAGTACCACAGTCCAGTTAATAGTTAGAGGTAGAAATGAGTAATTACATACATTTGGATCACGACAGGTAAAAAAGATGAAATATTGTACCTTTGAAGGACTAACTTGTAAAAAATAAAGGAAACTGCAGTCATACACCACTAGAACAGCAGTCGATAGTATTATGGATTGGGGCAAGATAGTCAGAGATAAAAAGATGGAGCCAAATGCCATTCACAGCCTTTTAAATGGTGCAAGGCATGGTGGGAGAGGGGATCATGCAGGAAAAAAAGGAATAGTAAAGCGAGAAGGAAAAACTATTGTAAAAGTAGGAACAAAGAAAAAGAGAGAAGGTGAAGTGGATAGACAGTATTACATCATAACAGGACTGAGTTAGAGGTCTAAGGTTACATTTATGACAGTAAGAGGAAACGTAAACAGGAAAAAAAGTTAAACATAAACTAAACCACTTTTAACAAAGATCGCTTTCGTATCAAATAAATACTTCATCAGGTTTATGTGTTAAATACAAATCATAATATGAATGAACACATGTATAAATCTACAAGTGAAAACCTAAGTAGGATGGAAAACATAAAAATAATTGCTAAAGTGGAATTACAGCATGGTTTTAGTGCTTTATTTTTAACATTTATTACAGAATTTCTGCCGTAACAATTATTTTTATATTTTTCATCCTACTTAGGTCTTCACTTGCAGATTTATACACATGTTCATTCATATTATGATTTAATTTTGATACACAAACCTGATGAAGCATTTATCTGATACAGAAGTGATCTTTGTTAAAAGTGGTTTAGTTTATATTTCTTAATATTTATTCTGGTAGATGTCTAGTAGTAGCTTTTTTTGTTATTTAGTTACTTAGTCATGTTGTTAGTTAGTTAGTTAATTAATAAAGTTTTGGATTTGTTGGTTAGCCTATATAAAGTGTTAATAAGCTGGTATTATATTTTAATTTAGCTTTTTAGTTTCAATTTTTAGGTAGCACAGTCTCAGATTACACTATGGTGGTAAGGGGGAATGAGGACTTGGCTAAAGGAAGGCTTTTAATGCTTTTATTGCTCTTAACAGAACCACCATCTGTAACCACTCCCTTGCTACAAACAACCTGATTATATATAAATAAGTAATGTTTTTGATGTTTTTTATTATACTCAACTAGTATCCCTTGTGTGTTTCATTAAAGGATATTCCATTTTATGCTCAACTGTAGACTACCTACTATTTTCTGTTTGATTATATTGTAGTACATATTTTACAGTTTAGTTTTTATTAAGTGAACTAGGCGAATAACATAATTCAGGAGGTGAACACCACACCCTCCACATTGCGAATTTTCTTCTTTATTTGTTTTGGACCCACTCTAGGTTGAATAATGGGCTTTCTGAGACTTCGAGGGGTGCCACGGAGTTTTGTTTTTGAAATTGTAAATCACACCAACATTTTCACCAGACAGAATCTTTCCAGTCCCAACATTTCTCTCTTCAAAATGGGCATAATTTGGGGTTTGAAGGAAAGACCTCACTTTAATAGTTTCAAGACATTGCTATAGAAAATATCCTTCTGATATCTAGCCATCTTTTATAATAATACTTTTCACTTTGTGAGTGTTTACCATTTTTGTAGTACATGGAGAACAGTGATTACACTCCAATAGCAATGAAATAACATGCTAATTCAGCGCTACTCATCCCGATCTTAACAATGCATAGAATGGTGCCTAATTGTTAAGCACCCCCTATGCACTGTTAACATCGCATCCGACATTAAAAGCTGACATCTGTAAACAATAAACAGCAGCAGCAGGGCATGAAATGGTTTTGTTTCAATTCCCATTTCTGTCTGCTTCCCGTAGACAAGTACTATGTAAGTATGTCAACCACTTCCCCAGTGCTTTACTGGCTTTCAAAGCCAGCACAACATATTGCATTTTACTTTTGTGTAACTAGCAGTACATGGAGCAGTTGAATTTCCATGCACTGCAAAGAATTATTTTTGTCATTTAGTTTGAGGTGTCCATGCTCTGATGCAGACTTTGATCTGTCACTGGTATACTGGATTCAGTGCAGTGACCATCACATAGTCCACTATAGTGTAACTGTGTAAGGTGAATATCTACAGTTAGAAAAGAGATTGCTGAGCACAGTTTCTAGTATATCATTACTTTTTGTGCTACTAACATTTCTACACTTTATATTAGATATCGGTTGTTCTTTTATTTTTCATTAAACTATGCACTCTTGTTTGACTCATAATTTCCAGATAAAACTATAATGTGCTTTAAATGCTTTGTAATATGATAAAGCCGTGTGCCTTGATATCAACTCATAAAATCATATTGAATGAGTATATTTTATGGAAAAGGAAATTTATAAACCAAGTATTGTATTAAAACTTAGTGAACAGCCTTTAGACTCATAAATAATGTTGTAATATTTTCTTAGTAGTAAATGCTTTATTAATTTTATAAACAGCTTTATAAATGTGTTGTCAGAATCCAGTAGATGAATATCTGTCTGCATGCCTGTCACCAGTCAGAATAAACTGGTATGCTGTTATGCTTTTAAGTTTTTAAAATTAATAAAAGGTCAGTTTGCTTTTTTTAAGGTTTGCTATGGAGATTATCATCTAATACTGTGATCTTCAACAGACAAAATTATAATACAAAAATGAAAGAGATTACCACTGACATGAAATACTTCATCATTCACAATGTCATTCTGAATCAGTGGCACGATGGTGTAGCTCTATTCAGTAGTTCCCGATGGTGAACGTGTCAGTCACCATTTCTAAACTGGAGTAAATATTCACAAACCCTTGGATGTAGTGATTCTGAACTCTGCCCTCATGTAAGGCTTGTGTATAGTCATGGGCAATGTATACCATATAGCTTTCTAATTCAGAGCTTTCAGTCCTGTAGACATGTTTACTTTACATAGTTCATGTTTATGACATGAGATGAACTGTAGTTCCTAGCTAAAATGGGTTTGTGATGGGGAAGTTCTGTATAAGTGATAATAAGGGACAATATCTGAATACTTGATTTCATCTGTACACGTATTATCTCAGCACTGGTTAGATATTTCTGGCCTAGCTTTGATTATGCAGGAACCCTGTAGCAAATAGGGCAAACAATATAAAAAAAAAACATATTATAAAATTATTATTGCAAGTCCAGAATATTTTCTTCCTTACAGAGAGCATCTCAGTAATTACAAACATACGATATCAGCTCTAGCAAGTTTACTCATTTAAAGGAAGAAGTTAGCTGTGAAACTGAAAATAGTTTAATCCACAATGCAAAATAAGTGGATTAAAGCAGAAAGGCACACTAATAGAGAATGTTGTGACAAATTGCTGGGCACCATCAGTACTTAGTTTTTGCAGATATTTTTACCATTTGGTTTGAGGTGTCCCTGCTCTGATCCACACTTTGATCTTCCTCTGATTTACTGGGTTCAGTGCAGTGACCATCACATAAAGTGTAACTACTTTGTTTCAGAATAGTACAATGGTCAGAGGCTGACAAATAGATAGAAAAGTATATTAATGCTCATTTAATAGCCAAATAATGTATCAACAGGCTGCATTGTGAATCACCACTCTGTATAAAGAAAAATAAAAACTTTAAAAACTATTTGCAAATGTAGTTAGATAATGGTATGGATTGAAATGTAATCATAAATATGAAAAAAATAATGTTTTTATTCCCCAAATTGGTTTAGAAATGGAAGCTGGACAAGTAACAAGTTTAGTACAGAGGTTGTGTAAGAAACAGAGAAATATTACGAAATTTCAGAATGCAATTAACAAATGCAAAATGCTGCAGAGGTCAAAGTTGATAGGAGCGTAGTACTGAACATTAAGAGTTATACCACTGGACTTTAAAAGTCATATGAGATTCACAAAGAGGAGCACTTTCTTATTGTCCACAATAGAAAGTTTTTAGATAAAGAGTCTTCAGAATTAGTAAGTGGGAATATGACAAAAGCTCTTCCAAGGTTTCAGAAAGAACCTTACCTCCGGTGGTAAGAGTGGCAAACAAAAGGGACTATTCCCACAATGTAGGGCAATGTGATTTAGATACATGTTAGCTGCTATGAGGAAAAACCTTATTAATGGTTAATTTTCATGTTTCTAAATCTCCTTTAACTCCTGTGAGTGCGAATCAGCACTTTCCTTCTGTGGCCCATGCATTGCATTAGTACAGACACCTGCACTGTTCACTCTCCCACACACAGGTACACATTCTGACATGCAGACCAACATATCTCTTACCTGTTATTAAGTTGAAAGAACATCTTCGATGACTCATCTTATTTTCTTGTGCCCTTCCTTATGAATCACATAGGTTCATAGATTCATAGGTTCATAGATTAGTACTAGGCTAACTGCCCTTGTGAGCCATTTTAAGCCTAGCCAATTATCCCCTGTGAGATTCAAACCCTGTACCTTGTGTTTGTAAGGCAAACACCTTAACCATTAGGCCACCCTCCCAACCTGTCCTTAGCATCAGTCAATAATGCCAGTCATTAAAGCTTCAGTCTTCTTATTCATCATAAAATGCATCGTGATGCTAGTCTAATTGTTCTATTAACTTTTTTTTCCTTTGTTTTTATTTGAAGTCAAGCAGTAATTATGAAATTCTCCCTGGTGTCATCTAGTGTTCTTTCTGGCTTTGCCTCAAATGCCTCCATCCCCAGACACACAGACATCCCTTTATTGTGCTCAAGTGTCCCTCCTGCTGTTGCCTTTTATATGTCCCTTGTAACTTGTAAACACTTTCAATCAATGACTAATGGCAGACAATAGAGTTTTGTGCTTCTTATTTTTGTAAAAAGTATGATTCCCCTAAACACAGAAAAAAAACAGGCCCAAAATACAGGGGAAGGGCAAATATCAAAAATCACTTTTCTCCTTTAAACTTCTGTTTCTTCCTTGAGCTTATATATACCAACTACAAGGCTACCATACCTCAGAGAAAAGGAAATATTCCTGAAATGGCAATCTTGGGCTTAGTAAATGTAAGTCCTTTTTTTAGTCTATTACACTAACTTTTCAGTTAGCATAGAGGGTTAATGTTTCTTCTTCCTGTGTCAAGGATGCAAACATTGAACTGCATTGAATTAACCCTTTTATGTTAACATTTTTTGTTCAAAAACTTACATGATATGTAAGGACTATCCTTGTTACCTAATGGTAGCGCAGAGAGTTAAATCCCTTGTGAGAAAGCTGTTCTTGAGTGACAAGGTTGTTGGGTTTGAATTTGTCAGGTGCCTTCAAGGCATGATATAAAGAGTATCATTGATATTTAGTGTTTGCCCCATGCTCCACATCTTTCAAACTGTAAAATGTTGTGATATAAAGAGTATCATTGATATTTAGTGTTAGCCCCCTGCTCCACATCTTTCAAACTGTAAAATGCTGTGATATAAAGAGTATCGTTGATATTTAGTGTTTGCCCCCTGCTCCACATCTTTCAAACTGTAAAATGTTGTGATCTAAAGAGTATCTTTGATATTTAGTGTTTTCCCCCTGCTCCACATCTTTCAAACTGTAAAATGTTGTGATATAAAGAGTATCGTTGATATTTAGTGTTTGCCCCCTGCTCCACACCTTTTAAACTGTAAAATGTTGTGATATAAAGAGTATTGTTGATATTTAGTGTTTGCCCCATGCTCCACACCTTTTAAACTGTAAAATGTTGTGATATAAAGAGTATCATTGATATTTAGTGTTTGCCCTCTGCTCCACATCTTGCAAACTGTAAAATGTTTTGATATAAAGAGTATTGTTGATATTTAGTGTTTGCCCCCTGCTCCACATCTTTCAATATGTAAAATGTTGTGATATAAAGAGTATCGTTGATATTTAGTGTTTGCCCCCTGCTCCACATCTTTCAAACTGTAAAATGTTGTGATATAAAGAGTATCATTGATGTTTAGTATTTGCCCCCTGCTCCACATCTTTCAAACTGTAAAATGTTCTGATATAAAGAGTATTGTTGATATTTAGTGTTTGCCCCCTGCTCCACATCTTTCAAACTGTAAAATGTTGTGATGTAAAGAGTATCATTGATATTTAGTGTTTGCCCCAGTGCTCCACATCTTTCAAATTGTAAAATGTTGTGATGTAAAGAGTATCTTTGATATTTAGTATTTGCCCCCTGCTCCACATCTTTCAAACTGTAAAATGTTGTGATATAAAGAGTATCGTTGATATTTAGTGTTTGCCCTCCGCTCCACATCTTTCAAACTGTAAAATGTTGTGATATAAAGAGTATTGTTGATATTTAGTGTTTCCCCCGCTCCACATCTTTCAATATGTAAAATATTGTGATATAAAGAGTATCATTGATATTTAGTGTTTACCCCTGCTCCACATCTTTCAAACTGTAAAATGTTGTGATATAAAGAGTATCATTGATGTTTAATGTTTGCCCCCTGCTCCACATCTTTCAAACTGTAAAATGTTCTGATATAAAGAGTATCGTTGATATTTAGTGTTTGCCCCCTGCTCCACATCTTTCAAACTGTAAAATGTTGTGATGTAAAGAGTATCATTGATATTTAGTGTTTGCCCCAGTGCTCCACATCTTTCAAATTGTAAAATGTTGTGATGTAAAGAGTATCTTTGATATTTAGTATTTATCCCCTGATCCACATCTTTCAAACTGTAAAATGTTGTGATATAAAGAGTATCATTGATATTTAATGTTTGCCCCCTGCTCCACATCTTTCAAACTGTAAAATGTTGTGAGACAAAGAGTATCGTTGATATTTAGTGTTTGCCCCCTGCTCCACATCTTTCAAACTGTAAAATGTGATATAAAGAGTATCATTGATATTTAGTGTTTGCCCCCTGCCCCATATCTTTCAAACTGTAAAATGTTGTGATATAAAGAGTATCATTGATATTTAGTGTTTGCCCCCTGCTCCACATCTTTCAAACTGTAAAATGTTGTGATATAAAGAGTATCGTTGATATTTAGTGTTTGCCCCCTGCTCCACATCTTTCAAACTGTAAAATGTTGTGATATAAAGAGTATCATTGATATTTAGTGTCTGCCCCCTGCTCCACATCTTTCAAACTGTAAAATTTTGTGATATAAAGAGTATCATTGATATTTAGTGTTTGCCGCCCTGCTCATCTTTCAAACTGTAAAATGTTGTGATATAAAGAGTATCATTAATATTTAGTGTTTTCCCCCTGCTCCACATCTTTCAAACTGTAACATTTTGTGATATAAAGAGTATTGTTGATATTTAGTGTTTGCCCCCTGCTCCACATCTTTCAAACTGTAAAATGTTGTGATATAAAGAGTAAAGTTGATGTTTAGTGTTTGCCCCCTGCTCCACATCTTTCAAACTCTAAAATGTTGTGATATAAAGAGTATCATTGATATTTAGTGTTTGCCCCAGTGCTCCACATCTTTCAAATTGTAAAATGTTGTGATGTAAAAAGTATCTTTGATATTTAGTGTTTGCCCTCTGCTCCACATCTTTCAAACTGTAAAATGTTGTGATATAAAGAGTATCATTGATATTTAGTGTTTGCCCCCTGCTCCACATCTTTCAAACTGTAAAATGTTGTGATATAAAGAGTATCGTTTATATTTAGTGTTTGCCCTCCTGCTCCACATCTTTAAAACTGTAAAATGTTGTGATGTAAAGAGTATCTTTGATATTTAGTGTTTGCCCCCTGCTCCACATCTTTCAAACTGTAAAATGTTGTGATATAAAGAGTATCGTTGATATTTAGTGTTTGCCCCCTGCTCCACATCTTTCAAACTGTAAAATGTTGTGATATAAAGAGTATCGTTGATATTTAGTGTTTGCCCCCTGCTCCACATCTTTCAAACTGTAAAATGTTGTGATATAAAGAATATCATTGATATTTAGTGTTTGCCCCCTGCTCCACATCTTTCAAACTGTAAAATGTTGTGATATAAAGAGTATCATTGATATTTAGTGTTTGCCCCCTGCTCCACATCTTTCAAACTGTAAAATGTTGTGATATAAAGAGTATCATTGATATTTAGTGTTTGCCCCCTGCTCCACATCTTTCAAACTGTAAAATGTTGTGAGATAAAGAGTATCATTTATATTTAGTGTTTGCCCCTTGCTCCACATCTTTCAAACTGTAAAATGTTGTGATATAAAGAGTATCTTCAATATTTAGTGTTTGCCCCCTTTTCCACATCTTTAAAACTGTAAAATGTTGTGATATAAAGAGTATCGTTGGTATTTAGTGTTTGCCCCCTGCTCCACATCTTTCAAACTGTAAAATGTTGTGATATAAAGAGTATCATTGATATTTAGTGTTTGCCCCCTGCTCCACATCTTTCAAACTGTAAAATGTTGTGATATAAAGAGTATCGTTGATATTTAGTGTTTGCCCCCTGCCCCACATCTTTCAAACTGTAAAATGTTGTGATATAAAGAGTATCATTGATATTTAGTGTTTGCCCCCTGCTCCACATCTTTCAAACTGTAAAATGTTGTGATATAAAGAGTATCATTGATATTTAGTGTTTGCCCCCTTCTCCACATCTTTCAAACTGTAAAATGTTGTGATATAAAGAGTATCATTGATATTTAGTGTTTGCCCCCTACTCCACATCTTTCAAACTGTAAAATGTTGTGATATAAAAGTATCTTTGATATTTAGTTTTTGCCCCCTGCTCCACATCTTTCAAACTGTAAAATGTTGTGATATAAAGAGTATCATTGATATTCAGTGTTTGCCCCTTGCTCCACATCTTTCAAACTGTAAAATGTTTTGATATAAAGAGTATCGTTGATATTTAGTGTTTGCCCCCTGCTCCACATCTTTCAAACTGTAAAATGTTGTTTTATTCTCTTTTCAGATGCCTTTAAGAAATACAAATATTGTAGTGTTCCTCCACCCCAGGTATATCATGCTGCCAAATGCTTTTATGTCTTCTTAAGTGCATTTATGGCATGATATGAACAGTATCCCTAGTGTCTACTGTCCCTCTCCCCCATATTAGAGAATTTACTTGTTAGTCTGAGTGAGTGTGGATTTGTGGTAGCCTGACCATACATACACATTCACACATACACATATAGCAGCCCTCACCTGATCACACTCACAGGCATACTCACCATTCACCCAAACACACATATACACACACACACACACACACACACACATGCGCCTACACTACCTATTCCCTAACTAACCCCTAACCCCCCTACTGTAAATGCGAAGTCAGAGACACGCACACACACACACATACACACACACACACACACACACACACACACACACACACACACACACTCTCTCACGTTACACCACTCATACCTGTATAGACACTTGCACACAAACACACCGACAGTTCCTGTCCCATAAACTTCCAGGCACTTACCTCTAAGAGGGAGGGTGGTTCAAGTGAATATATTCATTCCAAGTTACTCATCATTCAAAAAGTGATGCACATTGCACCTTGAAAATAAAAGGTAGATGGAACAGTCAGGAAAGAACTGTAAATTACTGGAACAGTCTTTCTTAAGTTAAAATGCAATTCTTATAAGAATGTGGAAAGAAACAAACAGCTTGCTAAATAAGATCCACATCTGATCCAAAAGCCAGGGAAGTGGGCAGACTGTAGGGGACATAAAGAGTTTGTATGGCATTATGATTTATGTCTGTGTGTTGTTAATGTTCTATATCATCTCCATTCTAGTGAAAGAGTTTTTATAAACTTTGTGTTTCAGCATGAGTATGTAATACTGTCCATGTGAGGAAACCCCTTAGTTATCAGCATTGAAGGTAGTAATTTATTCTCATATCATTGTGATTTTCTAGATAGTTCTTTGCACCTCTTTTTATTACTAATATATCTATCCAAATATTTGAATTTTTAGGGAAGCCTTTTAGGATATTCCTACTAAAGTGTTATGTGTTTACTGTTCTCTATTTTGATACTGCTGCTAACAGGAAGGGATATTTTTGATACTGTGCAGAAATATTGAGGTTCATTTCCTTTTCTTGCATGCACTTAGCTGTCTTCTAATTGTGTAGTATAACTTTGAATGCGTTATTGGAGATGAAAGCTACTTTCCCTTCCTATGTTTCCCCCAGATCTATATTAAAAGATCGAAGAGGTGTTTCATCGAATACATCTTGGTCGAGGCATAAAGAGCGAATGCACTAAAGTGCAAATTGCTGAAAAGAACAATTTTTTTCACTGGGAAAGAAATCGCTTGGCCATCCCCATGTGTTTGCCCCTTTCTTCACGCTAGTGTGATCTCGGAGTCGGTATATTTAGTTGGGGGGTATGGGAGGCACAGCCCCCTACATTGTTATGTTTGAAAGTGTGTGTTTGTGCTAGCGATTTCTTTCCCAGCGAAAGAAATTGCTGTTTTGAGTGTTCATGCTTTAGTGCACTCGCTCTTTATGTGTCGACCAAGAGGTGTTCGATGAAACACCTCTTCAGTCTTTTAATATAGACCTGTTTCCCCCATATTGCAAGGCAGTGTGAACAGGACATGCTGTTCACAAGCTTTAATGAGTGAAACATTTGCATCTAAAAATGGTATTTAGTATTATCTGATTAGCATAGAATATAATAGTGAATCTTGGTTACACATTCTAATTAGCACATCAAGTACAGAATACTTCTTATCGACTCTTAATCATGAACTTCATCTACTAAATGTATCTATTCAAATGCAAATAAAATGTTAAACTTTTCACTTCTACTTAGTACTGTGTCATAACAATGGTGTAAGTTATGGTTTCTGTCCTTGTAAACACAGATAACTAATGCTTTGAGATGCATTTCTTTTTAAAATGCATCTAGTGGTCCTTATCCATGAGACAATTAACAGAACAAAATGTACTTTGAAAATCTTTGATATTGCAAGGTTTCATTCACTGTATTATTCAGTAGTTTTAGGAGTCTGGCAGTAATAAATCAGACTGTCAGAACATTTCTTGAGCAGTGATTTCTCTGGTCATGAAACTGAGAGACCTTTACAAATGTATAGTAGCAGTAAAAAGCACCCCATACATAAGTAAAGACACATTTTCCAGTCCAACTCTAAGAAAACAATGAGTGTGCTCAAGTAAGGTATAATTCAGTCAGTACATAATGAACTGCATTTCCTTCGGATGCTTCATGCTGTCCTATAGTGCACAAATGTGTGTCCGTTACTGTTTAACTAGTTGAAACGATCCTTGTTTGCTCTCATGCTAAGTTTGCTATCAGCAAAAATAGAAAATGAGAAACTGTAGGTGTTTCACCCTCAAGAGTTTTTTGATTGAGATGCCCACCTGTTGAGTTTTTTAGTGTGTTTCATTTGTAGTATCCATATTAGTAACAATGTAAACACACACAGAACTAGAATATTATATATTAAATAAATATGTGTCAGTATTTATAATGGCAGTGTTGTATTACCTTTAGATCTTATAAACTAGCCTCCACAAAAATGCTGGTTAAAATGACAGCTCAATACCTAATTATGTTACTGTTAAGTACCTGAAACACATTTCAACATGCAATTTAACACTGTTTAAAATTCAGAATGAGTAATCATCGCATGTTTAATACAGGTGAAACATTAATATGCATCATGTTCTTTATACACATAAAAACATTTACAAAGCTTTCTGGCATGTATGACACAGTTGAGTTCTTCAAATCTGAGGTTAATAAAAAATATTATGAGTGCACTATAGTCATACATTTACCAGGTAAACCACTCCTAATAAGCACATCTGCCTTTTTCAAGTGTAACCTGCTTATACTGCCTTGTTTCATCAATTAAAACACACTGTATATTTTATACAAAAATCCCACCTTTCATCCAGCACAGGAATAGACAATGCTGATAACTGGTATATTTTTCTATTGTAACATTCACCTCTAAATTTTTATCTATGCGCTGCCATATTATTTTTTTATCTCTGTTGCATTTTGTAATTTTGTAATTTCAGGTTAATGTAATTTGCATGCTTTTGGGGAGGGAGGGGTGTTTCTCCCCAGGACTCCACTAAAAATGGACACCTGCTGTAAAGTCAGACTATCCTTGATAACAAATGTTAAATAAATAAATAAATAAAAATGTAACTCGGGATGACATGATGAAGCCTGATAATGGCTTGTACCTTTCTGTGTCAGTCACAGTCATTACCAAAACTTCCTGAGTAGTAGAGAAACAATACAGATAATGCAGGAGAAATAAAAATGTGCTATACAGAATGAGAGTAAATCTGAAAATGTCATAAAAGCTGAGCCTGCAATGATTTCATGCAGCTGAGAAAGTGTGGCATAGATACATGCAGTGGTTGGTGTCCACAGAAAGCATAATTAAGTCTTAACTGGCCTCATTTTTAAAAGGAGTCACAGAGAATGCTAAGCATTTCCAAAAAATTCATAAACAGAACTGTGTTCTTTATTCAGGAACACTAAGTGGATCAGCTGAGCAGTATGAAAATGCTACCTAACAAGGTGGGGGGAGGTGTATTCTCGTATGCCATCTGTATGAAAATGCTACCTAACAAGGTAGGGGGAGGTGTATTCTCATATGCCATCTGTATGAAAATGCTACCTAACAAGGTGGTGGAGGTGTATTCTCGTATGCCATCTGTATGAAAATGCTACCCAACAAGGTGGGGGGAGTTGTATTCTCATATGCCATCTGAGTCAGAGATCTAAGTGCTGATTCCAAAAGTAGGAATCCCTACTGTTGACATATTACATTTCTCAGATGTAGGAATTGAGTTTGTCTGCCAGACAATCCTATGCCTAATATTCCCAAAAGACCCTTTCTTCTGGTTTGGATCTCCCATGCCTGTCATGTTAAGAAACTGTGCAATGAATCCAACTTAGAATGAAAAAGTGATCACGTAATAGATCTGACCCTCACTTTTCCAAGAAGTATCCAGAACATACAACCTAGGTCTGATGAAATGAGTACAGATTCAGTCATTCATTTTTAGCCCATGGGGCTCAGGTGCAAACTTCACTTAAGCACAAATAAGTATCTATTTTCCATTTTCCTTTCTGTAACTTGCAGTTGTTTTAAAGCAACTTTTCATCCATTAGGAAGAACTCCAACTGTAAGGCCATCAGATGGAGACAAAAGGTATCTTCACACCTGTGCTGGAATTTGAGGAAGAGCCACTCCATTAAGGAAAAGATGCCACCTTCCTTAGCAAGTCTGGTTCCTGGGCACATATTTAATGATATCTAATGGGAAATTTCCATCTCTTGCATGAACTCAGACTGCTTCTTAAGTTGTACATCACAGCTAGTTACAATGCATGTAGTCTGAGAGACCATTAAGGAGCATAGCTCAATTCCCAATTACCCAAGGTATTGTCTGGTTAAGACTGTTGCTGAGGCTCATACAGTAGGCAAATGAAAGTTGAAACATTCAAGCCCCGTACCCTTGGCACTGAAAGCAGCTCATTAACAGGTCAGCGCTTTAGTCCTCTGCACTAACTGCCAGACATTTCTACACTAACAAAAGTGTTGTATATGTCGAAAGTCGTCTTCTGTCACTACAACTTATGCTGCTTCCATACTCATTTCAGGCTGAGTCCATCTGCATTATATTGGTGATCTGGACACAAAACACTCATACTCAGACACCCCAAACAAGCCTGGTTGCAGTGGAAGAACCCAGCATCCCTTGTCCCAGAAGGGTAGTCTGCTTGGACAATCACGGGAGGTGCTGTTGAGTGGACTATTTATGATGAGTATTTCTACAACCTCCTTAGAAGATTTTGACTGTGTTCCAAGTAAAAGCTCAGACAACAAGTCTGAATGGACCAGGTTCAAGACATTAATCCTTAAGAGAGCAGCAGCCAGCTTTGTTACATGGTTGGGAGTATAGTCCCTGCCATGATATTAACCCTAGGATGTGCTGGTGGACATCAGCACTGCCTGGTGACCTTCTAGAAAGTACTTACCCTGTGCTTGCCTGAATGACTGAAATAAAACTATAGGCCATAAAAGCTGCACGAAAACAACCTTCCAGTGTCAATGCTAGGGCTTGAGGATGTTTGGAGAAGTCATAAAGACAGTTAGATTGCCCCAAAGGTGTTCTGCCAAAATAGTTATTTCCTGAGAGACAGTGGCACCTTGTTCAGGCTTGTTAAGCTGAGAGGGGAGGGGGCAGTGATGATAGTTGTTTGGAAAATTATCAGGAGGTGGAAGGAACAATCGGAAGATCTCAGTAATCTAGGTAGCATTGCTCTCTATCAAGATGCAGTGCCTAAAATCTTTGTTTTGGGGGTCCATTAGAGAAGTTGAAGTCACTGCTGTATTATGTGATCTGTGGCATCTGTAATGGCAAAGCTGCAGGTATGGATGAGATCTGACCTAAGATTTTAAAGGTACTGCACAAGGTTGAGACCGTGTGGATAATGTGTCACTTCATTTTTGCATAAAAGACTTAAATTATAAACCATGATTGTTAAACTCAAGCATGTGCCCCATCTTTAAGGAAGGGGATCAGGATGTGTGTTGCATCCATAGGGGAGTACCCTCCTTGGTTTCCACTGAAAACATATGCCAGTATACTAGTGAGAAGGCCTCAACAGTTGTTGAATCTCATATAAAAGAGGAGCAAAGTAGATTCTGTTGAAGTTATGCAACTGTGTGTATAAGCTCTTTAGCCATGCACAGTTGTTTGTGTGGTTTCTGTACTTTTCTTTTCTAGTCAACAGTTGCTGTGTGGACCTAATAAAGGCTAAAACCTACATGCACTGCTTTAGGCAGTAGGAGTTCCTATGGAAATACGGAGTACTATAATTACTGTTGCATGATGTATCATACCCAGATAAACACTGTGGGAGTGTGAATGCAGTCCTGATACAAGGTTAAATACATTCAAGGTGGGTACCATACTTTACCAAAAATGTGGCTTGTCACATTATCAGGGTATCAATATGAGCCATATGCTTAGTCTGAGGGCTAATGGCTGGCATCTATTGTTTGCAGATTTCTTCTGTTGCCACTATCTGACCATAATTTCCAATGTGGACCTTAGTGCTGCATGTGAAGTGGTCAGGATGAAAATTAGCACCTACAGCCCTGAAGATGTTCTTCGTGTTTCACTGTTGCAGTCATCACATCTGGATTATCACTGCCAGAGTAGCCCTCAGCTGGCCCGAATAATAGAGACTTAGTATTTCTGTGTCGGTTGCTGTCACTTGAGGACTGACATCAGGTTGTCAGTAGTATAAAGTAAGGCAGCCGACACCATTACATCAGTCTTTCTTGCCATGGAGCCCAAAGCAGAAACAGTTCGCACGAGTGCCAGTTGGCCGCTACCTGAGGCTTTGTCTACCAAATTGAAGTTGAAGTCTGTTAAAGCTAAGGGATCCTTTTTTTTTGCACTAACCGATGTCAGAAAAAGTTAATAACTGTCTTGCCTGTGGAAAGCAAATACCACACTGAGACTTCCACTCTTACTGCGTCACTTGTTTAGGACCAGACCATGACATCCCTCATTGTCACTTCTGTACTTTGTTCAATGCCAGAACTATCCATCATCAGGCCCTTATTGTAGCCAGATATTTTTGCTTACAGTCCTCTAATTCCATTATGGCTTTGGTAAGCCATCCAACAGCAGATCTTCTGAAAAAACGTAAAGATAAAAACAGAGACAGACCGCACAGGTCCAAACCTACTGACGATGCTTCCGTTAAGCTAGTCATCAGTTCTCCGGTACTCAGTGAGGTGCTTTTGCAGCCCCTAATGCCTGTTTCTGTTGATTCACAAGCTGCTGCCGAGACCCTTTCAGAGTCCAGTATGCCGCAAAACTCTTCTTCGACTATGGATCCTGCGGTCGTATCTACCTTGGATGGGTCTGGAGCTGCTGAGCAGGAACTGGCTTCTGAGGAAGTTCCTCCCACTACTGAATCTCGACACAAACTGATATCTTCTTTCATGACTACCGTTCTTTCAAAAACAATCGAGTTTCTTAGGCCCAGGGTACAACCCACACCCAAGAAACTGACGACCCACTCTCAGGTGCCTGCTACCTTGCCTCAGTCTCAAATGCTTAAAATGGCGGAAGACCTTATCATGCTGATCAGGGGAAGCCAAGCTACCCCCTCTAAAAGAAAAAGACATCTGTCCCCAGTAGTTTTGTCTGAACAAGAGTCAGATGAATCTGATACATCTGAATATGAAGACATGCAACCCCTCCCCACTTATGAGGATTCTGATGCAGAGGATTCCATTCCTTCAGCCTCTCCCCCAGAGAATTTTTCCTTTGTGGAAACCCTGCATACTTTAAGGGAGCATTTCCAATAGGAGAGTCAGGACTACCCTCCGTCTAAAAAGAGACTCAGGGAATTCCTAGATCTTCCACAACACAGACCCTTGGCCATCCCTCACTCCTTTATATTGTGGAGGATGTTTTCCTCAAATCCAGCTTGACTCCTGACGCTCTTCCTCCAGCTCCCAGAAAACCAGACAGGTACTACAGAGTCCTTGACTCACAGAAATATCTTTTTTAAAAAATCCTACAGCTGACCCTGAGGTCATTTCTCAAGGGACAAAAGGAATTAAAGCAACCACTGCTAAGAATCCCACCCCCTCAGACAGGGATTCCTGAGCATTGGACAGATGGGGTAAAAAAGTATACACCTCAGCTACTCTTGCTATCAGGGCAATAAATTGTCAGTTTCATATGCTGAAATTTCAGCAACATACCTTGGAACTCCTTAACCAAAAAATGTCTTCCTTTCCTGCATGGGCAGAATCTAAAGAGTTACAAGAGTTAATGCATTCTGCAAGTCAAGTAACTAAACACACCTTGCACTGGGGGTTTGATGCCCTAGATGCTTCTTGCAGGGCAGCAGCCACTGGATCTGTCATTAGAAGGCATGCATGACTTAAGGAACAGCCCCTGCCAGACAATGTCAAATCTAAATTGTCGGATGCCCCCTTGCACAAAGATAACTTATTTGGCACTAAGGCAGAAGAGGTCTTAAAAAAGATGGAAGAAAAAACAAAATCCATGCAAACAGTTAAGAATTTCTTGCAGGTCCAGCCCCCTAGGTTCAGCAGGCAGTGTCCCTCCAAACACTGGTCCTTTCCTGCTTCCAGTAAACCAGCCCAGCCTAGGCCCCGTGGAAGCAGACCCCCCTCCCCAGACAGCAGCCCCAGGGAATGCAGAGATCTAAGCAGTTGATTACCTCCACTTCAAAACTAGGGAGTTCTAAGTCACCCCTTATGGTAAGAACTCACAATGACTCACCTCCTCCACTCCCTCCCTCTGCCCACCTTCACTTACCCCAAGGAGGAAAACTCTCCTTTCCATCAAGCGTCTGGCTCACCATTACCAAGGACCACTGGGTTCTGAACATTGTGTCTCAGGGATACAAATTTTCCTTCCACACCCTGCCAACCCCAAAAGGGTTCCCAGATCTACCTTCAAATCAGTGGGCAGAGGCACAAAAGCTAATCTTTTCCCTGCTCTCTATGAGGGCAGTAGAGCATGATCCTGTAGAACAGATAGGCCATGGTTTCTACTCCAGACTATTTCTGGTACCCTGAAAAGAGGGCACCCAGAGCCCCATCCTCAATCTATCCATTCTAAACACCTTTCTAGTGATCCCAAAATTGAAAATGCTCACCCTCCAGCAGCTGCTACCCATGCTCTCCAATGACGCTTGGCTATCCACCCAAGATCTGAAAGAGGCCTATCTCCACATTCCTATCAGGGACTCATGCAGGAAATATCTCCACTTCAGGGCAGGATCTCAACACTTTCAGTTCTCTGCACTTCCCTTTGCTTATCTACTGCTCCCAGAGTTTTCACAAAATGTCTGGCTCCAACCATTGCATTTTGCAGACAAAGAAATATTCATATTTACCCATACTTAGATGACTGCCTTATTCAGGCAGACAGCCAGGAAAAGCTTCTCAAGCACCTGGCCTTTGTAAAGACCCTCCTAACCTCTCTAGGGTACACAATCAATGAAAAGAAATCCAGGCAGGTGCCTACCCAAAGGATAATATTCCTGGGAGCAACTCTGGACACAGCATCCCAGATGACATACCTTGCACCAGAGAAACAAATTTTCCTGACAACCTACTTCTCTCAACTAGCCACCAGGCCCCAGCTATCTGCACGGAAGATCCTGCAAGCTCTGGGGTTCATGGCATCTTGCATACTACTCATTCCATATGCCAGACTGCATATGAGGAAATCTCAGTGGTACCTAAAGAGCCTTTGGTGTCAACACTCTCAAGACCTGGAAACTCTTCTACCTACAATTTCTTGCCTCAGAAAAGATTTTCTTTGGTGGGCAAGAGCATGCTCCCTCAACAAGGGACTGCCTTTCTCCCCACCCCACCCCCACCCAGACCCTCACTACAGATGCATTAAACTATGCTTGGGGTGCACACCTGGACGGCAGGTGCATACAGGGCCAATGGAGCCCACAGCAAGTCCCTCTGCACATCAATTAAAAAGAGATGATGGCCGTGCAGCATGCCTTGACAGCTTTCAAGCCCCTTCTCTCTCTGGGGGCTCTCCTGATCAAAGCAGACAACACCACGGTGATGTGGTACATCAACAAGCAGGGAGGGACTCACTCCTACCCTCTATGCAGGCTGGCCATGACCTTTTGGCACACAGCCTCTGCCATACAACTACACCTGTTAGCACAATTCCTACCAGGCTCTCTCAACTCTCTGGCAGACCAATTAAGCAGAAATCTTCTGGACCCACATGAGTGGGAACTCAACAGAAGTACCTTCACACTAATAACGCAGAATTGGGGAACCCCAGAGGTCGACCTCTTTGCCTCCGACACCAACCATCAGCTCAGCAAATTTTGCACCAGGGAGCTTCACAGCATGGCTTGGAAAGTGGTTGCCCTGTCCTTCCCCTGGGTCAATATATCAGTCTATGTCTTTCCTCCCCTACCTCTCATCTCCAGGGTACTGCTCAAAATAAGAGAGAAAATAAACAAGGACCATTCTTATAGCTCCAGACTGGCCCCGGCAGCACTGGTACCCCTTGCTGTGCAGCATGTCCTTGCTGCCTCTGTGGCATCTTCCTCAGATTCCAAACCTCCTGACCCAGAGGGAAGGGGAATTCATGCATCCCCAATTGCAGACACTCAGTTTGACAGGTTGGTTTATTCCCTAACCCTGAACCAATCTGCCAACCTCAATCAACAGGTTCTGGTTGCTATCCATAAGGCCAGATGCACAAGCACCAGAAATACTTATGCTGATAAATGGGAAAAGGTTCTGCACCTGGATCCAGGCTAAGGGAGTCAATACGGCACAGCCCTCCCTCCCTCCCTCTCACCCTGGAATACTTAGCTGACCTACTACACAGTGGCTTCTCTTTCTCCTTTATAACAATTCATGCCTCTGCTATGTCTGCTCATTTTCACACTGAGCAGCCCCTTTTTCTCACACCCTTGGATCAAACAGTTCCTAAGAGGGGCTAGCAACTTGAGGCCACCCAGAAGGGCACCAACACCAGCTTGGGACCTTAACTTTGTATTAGAAAAGCCCACCCTGCCCCCTTTTGAGCCAGCTGCTTCTGCAGAGCTAAATTTCTCTCCTGGAAGGCAGCATTACTTCTGGCCATCACTTCAGCCAGAAGAGTCTCTGAGCTGCAAGCGCTCATGGCTGTGGAACCCTTCATCATCTTCCATGCAGACAGGGTATCCCTCACAAGTAACCCTTCCTTCATGCCCAAGGTGGTGTCCAGTGTGGTTCTCAACCAATCATTTCATTTGCCCACCTTTTTTTCCTAATCACCAGAACAAGGGGGAAAGGATTCTTCACTCTCTAGATGTCCACAGACAGCACTGATTCTATCTAGACAGGACTAAATCCTTCCAAAAGTCTTATCAATTGCTGGTTAGGTTTGCTACAGGGACAGAAGGCAAAGCCATCTCCAAACAAACCATTTCCAAATGGATAGCACACTGCATCCATTTCTGCTACAGACAGCATGGAAAGCCTCCCCCCAAGGGGGTCAGGACACATTCCACCAGAGCAGCCTCCACCTCTGCAGCTTTCCTCAGAGGAGTCCCCACCAGGGACATCCTGGAAGCTGCCAGTTGGACATCTGTTCACACTTTTACCAAGCATTACCACTTGTCTCTCTTCTCCAAATCCTGGGCAGGGTTTGCCTCTGCAGTCTTGCAGGGCATCCTAGCCAGCCCCTAGTCTTCTTGACTGTCTCCAACCATATGCTCAGCTTTGGGAATCAACCCAAATGTAATGACTGCAACAGTGAAACATGAAGAACATAGTACAGTTGTGTACACTTACCATAAATGTAGAACTAATCTGTGGTACTGAAGTCTGCAGCTTGTCAATCAGTATGTGTTCCCATCCTCAATTATGGCCAAATCTGTGACTCATGACCAAAATTAGAGATTTTTGTGTAGTAGAACATATGAAAATGATGTTTCTCCACAGAGCTACAGGACTTGCACTCTGGGATGTTGTGAGGACCATGGAGATCTTAGAGATCCAAGGAACAGAGCTGCTGTTTTTTAAAAGTGAGAGAGAGAGAGAGAGAGAGAGAGAGCGAGAAGGAGAGAGAGAGCATGCGAGAGAGAGAAGCCAGTTGAGGTGATTTTGGCATCTTATCTGAATGCCAGCTGGAGTAATTTTAGGCATGGGTTTATTGGAAAAGATTTTAGGAAACATCAAGGATTCATCGTGCTTGTAGCTCTTTCTTCAACTGTATCCTTAATATAAGCGACCAGAATTGCCATATTACTCTTTCTTCTTTTGAAGGGTTCAGATTGCACTATGGGTGGGGCATTTGAACACATTTACATTAGAGATTAGACAACATACAACTATCTTAATTTATGCCCCTAATTTGCACAGAGAAGCGTGTCTTAACCATAGAAAATCGTCCCATAATGGACCATTCCAGTATTTACTTGTCCAAACATATCACAACTGAAAGGATCACAATACATCCTCACTAAGAAAATCAAGGGCATAAATTATAAAACTACTCAGACCATCTCAAATCCTTGACTGTCTTCTTGGTATCATACAGACTATGGAAAGGCGACCCCTGCCTTGCATGTAGAGCTTCAACAGATCCTAGCCCATCAGACCTGTAGCACATCCAGGACCAGTGGTGACACAAACACAAGCTAAAGGGATCTCAATCATGTTGGAGGGATAGGAATGTATCCCGCAGAATTCTGTTTCTATGCAGCTGTCTTTTGCTCCACATAAAGCAAAGTACTTTTCTTACTTTATTCAAACATAATTTTGAGAAATGGACGAGTGACCACAAATTCACACGCAGTGTTGCACCCTTGTCCCTCATGGATTGGAGCAACACATAAATGTCCCAAACTATCGCTGCTCTGCCTGTCTCTGGGTTATTTGTACACGAAATGCAATAGCTAAAATCTACAATGGGAATGTAAGGCTAGTCCTCATAAAGATCTTCAGAGTTCACTAGCCTAGTAAATACCTATGAATCTATGAGTCTTTGCAAATCAAACTCCAGCCCTGACATTTTCTCCAGTATTGGCTTTCTGAGTTATGAACCTCAAAGAAGAGACTCTGGTTTGTAAGATGTGATTGTTAATGTTTGTTTTTTTCCTTTACAGGATTCTTGAATTTTGTATGTCTATTATTTTATGACATTTTGTTGACTGCATGAGCCTTGCCAAGGGCCTTTTTCAATAACTCACTAAGGAGAAATGTTGCAGCTAATTTTCTACACTAATTTGAATTCTAGCCAAACTGTGGACCAAGTTTACTTAAATAAGACATTCACATGTAGTGGCTGAATTGCAGGGAATTATTTGGTCACTATGTTTATCATGGGGGTTGGGGGGTGAGAAAAAGTCCATATTGTCTCTGTGCTTACCTTGAGTATGAGAAAAGAAGTCCAAAGCAGATTCCTTTTTTGAAAAATAAGTTTATATGGACCGAGGAAGATTAAGATAAAAATGAGTTTGTTTGGAATTTGATTTTGTCCTGACGAGATGATTTATGGTCTTCTACATGAAGAAAGAGGTGAATAATGTAATCAATATTAAACATTAATTGCCACGATAACAAATAAATGTCAAATTCAAAAAAATGTCTTATGCAGAATAGCCGTTACTGAATATAAAAGTCTTACAAGGACACTGATGCCCACTGATACACTGGTGATCTCAAAGCCACTCAGACTGAGATGTTCAAGGTTTGTAAAAATAAAATTAAAAAAATAAACATCATGATGACACTTTCAACATGAACATTACATTCACAGGATGTTTAAAGCAGCTTTATTTTATAATTAAATAAAAACATGTAGTATTTTAGATTGTAGCCTTTCTTAGTAATACCTAGTATGAAATCACTACATATTACATACCTCAAGTAGGTACAGACATTGGATTCTCCTGTCATATTTGTGATTCGTCAGCTTTATACCAAACTAAATCTATAGGATTTTAAACATTATATAAGTTTATGTTTTCTTCTGTTGTAATGACTTTTGTCTGCCTGTGGCCCAAGTAACAAAAGTATGAATAACAAGACATTACTTTTATATAAATCACAAGCATGTTTAGTTGTTTGCATTATCATGTTTGCCAATTCTGACATCTCAAAGGTGTTCTAGCAGTTAGATGTTGCTTTAGTTTCCTCTGTATAGATCAAAATATGTACGCCACATAAAACTGCATATATTGCAGCAACAGTTAACCTTTCAATTGGTTTACAGGACCATTGAATTCATCAAGAGAAAAGGACAGGTCATAGTGTTTCCACATTTTTTCCATAACATTTCTTGACACCCCACCCCAACACATATATTTGTTGCACTTTATGTCTGCTTCCCAGTGTTGAAAATGACTTTCAGGGGAAATGGTCACACAGGTTAGTGTCCCTACTGAGTTGCTATTTTGTCTGTCTTTATTTAATTCATTGAGACACACTGTGACTAATTTCTTCCAGGATTAACCCTAGAAATTATCAACAAACCTCTAGTAGAAGATGAAGCAAGTAAATAGAGGTATGAGTCTTCAGGCAGGTTCTTGTCTACCAGCATATGGGTAGATACAGACAGTTCAAAAATACAAAGTCTGAGCTAAAGAAAGCATCATGGCTTTTGTACATCAAGCAACCCAGAGGTAGCTTAAAATGTCTTCTGTCATTGTGCAGACAATCTTTTCGGTCAGCTTTCACTGCATTTTATATTTCAAATCACTGAAGGCAAGAAGAGTGCTCTGAAATGTATGATATGGCATAGAACAGTGTATTTTCTCCAGGAAACAATCTGGTCCTCCCTCAGGTATTTACTGTTCCCAAGTGAAGATGAGTGTATTTTTTTTTTCTGATTTACTGTTTACCCTACGCTGGAGTGAAAAGCCAAAGGCATAAGTTACAGTTACTGCAATTTTGTTGGCAATTCTAGTGTCTGGAAGCTGAGTTTTTAAAGAGATGTGGTGCAGAATAAATTATTATTAATAGATTATATTTTTAGAGTGCACTCAGAATAGCACAGCTTGTCTTATTCAAAGCTAACTTGGAAACAATTAAGCCTCATTCAATAGCTGAGTCATAAAAAGGAAGGCTCAACTCACTCTTAGCGAGGAAGAAAAGACACGTAACTTAAAAGTATATTACCCAGTCTGCTTACTGATTTCAAACACATTTAACCAGGGGCAGGAAGAATCTGTTGTCTGACAGAACGCTGTACTGTAAGAGCTATCATTAAGTAATCAACACCCAGCTATTTCAAGCTCTATTTTCTAACTGAAAGTATTAGTCTTTTGACTGGGACCTGAGATCAAAAACATGTCTAGAGGACATATCTTAAAAGTTCTTTTTCGATTGGAAATTGTATATCATTTTCAGAAATGTTGCTAGCATAAGGTGACAAAATTAGCATGGTTATAAATAGTAGTAGTTTTTCTTTCTGAGTTATGTAATTTTACCTTGTTTTAGACTATAAAATGGGGGATTTTTGAGTAGTTACAGGTTTGAGTAGTTGTAGGCAGTCAAAATTGTCTTGCAGGTGAAGATTGAAAGGTAATCTGAATTATATAGTGACCACAAAACACAATATATTTATATATTTAAGTCCCAGCTTTTATTGATATATTCGTAGATTTACAAATTGTTACTAGGCTAATGACCCGGGGGGGGGGGGTGCTTTCTAAGCCTAGTCTGAAAGAATAATGATGTCCTGTTTCGGAATAGGACATTGACATCCAGGTATTTATAAGCTACTTCTTCCCATAAGGGACATGGGTGCCAGGCCTGGTGTAAATTACCTATTCCCCAGCCAGTGGTCTAGGTTGTGCTTAAACTGGGTAATAAACAAACTCAGCTTCACATGGATGGGAAGCCTGTTTCATAAGCGGAGCAGTCTTTTGGATGCATACCTGTCTCTCCAGCATGTTCTGTTTATATCACAGACAAAATTCTGGTCTGTAGACCTTGTACTTCTGGTACTCTTTGACTTACAAATATGTAGAAGGTTCATAAGTGTGAGGTTTGTGGATGCCTTGTAAGCCAGGCATAAATCACCCCTCAGCAATCTATAGGAGACTGAGTAGAAGGAAAGGGCTTTAAGTCACTCTGCAAAAGGCAGGTTTGTTATGCCTTGTATTCTTTTTGTAAGGAACCTCTGAGGTTGCTCTAGTTGCTGCATATGCCTGGTTAGGTACATAGCAATGGGAGCATTGTACTGTATGACTGGTCTGACAAGGGTGGGGTACAGTAGAATAATGACATCTTTGCACCCAGATGCAATGCCCTTACTTATCAGTTGCACAACATGAAAACATTTAGTCATCACTGTGTTACTGATTATTTCTTCATACAGCATTACTATCCTACATGACTAAAAGTAAATTGTTTTGTTTGGGAATAAATTCCTGTGAGCATGTTTAGTGAGTGACAGATTGCATTCCACTTCTTCCTAGTTAGCATCTCTTTTTATGAAGATGAATGATAATAATTGCTGCCATGAGGTAGATAAAAGCTATTAACTGTTTTCATAATAGGCACAGTAGCATACAGTAACACAGATGCAGTGGTCAATGTACAAATGTAACACAATGGTCCAGCCTCTGTGATGTGAGATAAAAACAATGCATGACATACTAGTAAAATATGTGGTAGGTTTTAATTGATGCATTTAGCCTACATTAAGCATGGCATAATATAAAACTGCATATTAATCTGGAAGTCATACTTGTTGATTTTAAAATACTGGCTTTAATATATATTAAGCATGGTGTAATGTAAAACTGCAAATTAAGCTGGAAGTCATATTTCAGTTTTTGTGTAATTTTAAGTGATTATAAATGGCAGCATTCTGTATGGAAGTCTGCATTTGAAAGGGAACACTTGAATGAAATATATCTTGAGACGTTAACAATAAACAGACATTGGAATCACATGCTTTTAATTTGGCAGCATAACAAGAATTTCATCTGTTTAATAGTAGAGCACTGATATACTGAGCCTATTAGGTTCACCAGCCTGGTATGTTTGCCAGATTAAGACATGAGTAGTATAAAATAAATTAAAATTATAAAGAACTCCAGCCCCGGTATTTCACTGTAGTCTGTAAACAAGCATCTAGCTACAAAAGTTTTTAGGTATTAGGATTTGTCAATGAAAACAATGACTGAGATAATTGTGGTCTGTCAACTAGTGACCAATAAGCCATGATAAGGAATAAGTGACACAGGGTAAGCTACAGTAAGCAACGCTGAGCATAACCAATCCTGGGTAAGCCATGCCGAGCAATAACTGACCCAGGGTTAGCTATAACAAGTATAAATAACAGAGTAAGCAACATTGAGCAAAAGTAACATAGGGCAATCCATTCAAAACACAAGCAATCCAGAGTAATTAATATAAAGCAACAGGCAACTCAGGCTAAACAATGTTGAGAATAAGCATTCCAGAGTAAGTAATACCGAACATAAGCAAATCGGGGTAAGCTATATCAGTCATAAGCTTGGGTAAACTGTACTAAAAATAAGCAACCCAGATTAAGCTAAATTGAGGATATCAAGGAAAAAAATGCGTAAAAACACAGGCAATGGTACAGGCAAGTGTATCCTTTGATTTATAAGGAACCGATGTACAGTTTATAAGGCACAGAAGTTAAGCTTTGTATATTTAACAGTATCCAAATCAGTAAAGTTGTGATAAGACAGAATAAAACAGATATTGGTAATATTACCTGATCCTGCTGGGAGATGAGTGGTAAAAGGTACTTGATTCTGAAGAATGAAATGTAGCAATATCAATTTTTAACAGTACCTCAGGGATGCTTGTCTAACTCTATGTATGCTCATCTAAATCAGGCTAATTCCAGTCAACTTCTCCTCCTAATCTGTACCAGGCAAAACCCCATTGACTGCTACACCAGGCTAACCCCCATCCACTGCTATACCAGGCTAACCTCATTGACTGCTATATCTGGCTAACCCTTATCTACTGCTATACCAGGCTAACCCACATCTATTACTATACCAGGCTAACCCCCATCGACTACTATACCAGGCTAACCCCATCTACTGCTATACCAGGCTAACCCCATCTACTGCTATACCAGGCAAACCCCCATGTACTTCTACTGTTACACCAGGCTAACCTCCATCTACTTGTACTGCTATGCCAGACTAACCCCCATGTACTTCTACTGTTACACCAGGCTAACCCCCATCTACTTCTACTGCTATGCCAGGCTAACCCTCGTATACTTCTACTGCTACACTAGGCTGACCCCCATGTCATGTACTTGTACTGCGACACCACACTAACCCCCATCTACTTCTACTGCTACACCAGGCTAACCCCCATGTACTTCTACTGCTACACCAGGCTAACCCCCATCTACTTGTACTGCTACACTAGGATAACCCCTATCTACTTGTACTGGTACACCAGGCTAACCCCCATCTACTTGTACTGTTACACCAGGCTAACCCCCGTGTACTTCTACTGCTATACCATGCAAACTCCCATCTACTTCTACTGCTATGGCAGGCTAATCCTCGTATACTTCTACTGCTACACCAGGCTAAAACCTTCTACTGCTATACCATGCAAACTCCCATCTACTTCTACTGCTATGCCAGGCTAACCCTCGTATACTTCTACTGCTACACCAGGCTAACACCCGTGTACTTGTACTGCTACACCAGGCTAACCCCCATCTACTTCTACTGCTATGCCAGGCTAACCCTTGTATACTTCTACTGCTACACCAGGCTAACCCCCCCTGTACTTCTACTGCTACACCAGGCTAACCCCCATCTACTTCTACTGCTATGCCAGACTAACCTTCCTATACTTCTGCTGCTACAACAGGCTAACCCCCATGTCATGCACTTGTAGTGCTACACCACACTAACCCCCATCTACTTCTACTGATATACCAGGCTAACCCCCATGTACTTCTACTGCTACACCAGGCTAACCCCCATCTACTTGTACCGCTACACCAGGATAACCCATATCTACTTGTACTGCTACACCAGGCTAACCCCCATCTACTTGTACTGCTACACCAGGATAACCCATGTCTACTTGTACTGCTACACCAGGCTAATCCCCATCTACTTGTACTGCTACACCAGGCTAACCCCCATGTACTTGTACTGCTACACCAGGCTACCCTCTATGTACTTGTACTGCTATACCAGGATAACCCCATGTACTTGTACTGCTACACCAGGCTAACCCCCATGTGCTTCTACTGATATGCCTGACTAACCCTCATCTACTTGTACTGCTACACCAGGCTAACACCTATCTACTTGTACTGCTGCGCAAGGCTAACCCCCATCTACTTGTACTGCTACACCATGCTAACCCCCATGTACTTGTACTGCTAGACCAGGCTAACCCCCATGAACTTTTACTGCTACACCAGGCTAACCCCCATGTACTTGTACTGCTACACCAGGCTAACCCCCATGTACTTGTACTGCTACATCAGGCTAACCCCCGTGTACTTCTACTGCTACACCAGGCTAACTCCATTTACTTGTACTGCTACATCAGTCTAACTCCAGTGTTTTTGTACGGCTACACCAGGCTAACCCCCATGTACTTGTACTGCTACACCAGACTAACCCCCTTGTACTTGTACTGCTACACCAGGCTAATGCCCTTCTACTTGTACTGCTACACCAGGCTAACCCCCATCTACTTGTACTGCTACACCAGGCTAACCCCCATGTACATGTACTGCTACACCAGGCTAACTCCCATGTACTTTACTGCCACACCAAGCTAACCCCCATCTATTTGTACTGCTACACCACACTAACCACCATGTACTGCTACACCAGACTAATCCCCATCTATGTTTTCTTCTACAGCACACCATCCACAATCTACTTCTACTGTGACACCAGCTAACCCCCATCCACTTCTACACTAGAGTAACCTTCCCCCCAATCTTTAACTTCTTCCTCTACACCAAGTTAATCCCCTAGGCTAACTACCATCTACTTCTTTTGCTGCAGCAGGCAAACTCCCATCTAATTCTACATCACGCTAACCCCCATCTACTTCTATACCAGGCTAACTGTCTTCTATTACTACAGCAGGCAACCCCTCCCAACTACTTTTACACCAGGTAACCCCCATCTACTTCTACACCAAGCTAACCCCCATCAACTTCTATTTCTACATGTAGCACACAATAAGAAGTTAATGGGAGTATTCCTTCACAGATTCAGCCTGTTGTCCATGAAAGAACAGTACAGAAGCCTGCATCCGGGTTTTTCTATCTATCCATCCATCCATCTATCTGTCTGTCTGTCTGTTTATCTATCTATCTATCTATCTATCTATCTATCTATCTATCTATCTGTCTATCTATCTATCTATCTGTCTACCATTTACTGTTGCTCCCTACTGAATGTCCGCTTAATTGCCCAATGAACATGGCAACAAGTGTCCTGATATTGTTAGCTTGAATCAAACTAACAATAATTGCATTTACTAACATATGACTAAATACTATTTATATCAGTTTAAATATATTTGTTTGTATCAATCCATATTGTAGTGTTATCTTAAACAACATTACTAATGTATATTATACTCATCTTAACTAGCCTAATTTTTTAATTGCTTCTACATTGTTGTACAACACTTCGGATAGCTTTTAATAATATATGTTTTGTACTGCTGCTTTGTATTACCTTAAATGTCTTGTACTGTGTCTAGCTCTTTAACTACTCCACTCAAAATAATTTGTATGCTCAGTGAGACATCCACAGTTAACAAAAGCAAACAAATAAATAAATATATACTTCTCTAGTTACAGTTATGTTACTGAGCCCACACAATCAAATTCTTATGTTCTTATTTCAGACTTGGAGTCCTGATGTCACATAGTCTGCATATAGACGCATAGTGAAAGGATGATCCTCCTGCTACTAGCAAAGGGATCGCTGGAAATGCTTTGTTAACAAACTTTTTATGAATTACCAAGTTGAATATGATTAAAAGGACATTTATGGTGATGTATTAAAAAGCAAGCAGCTTTTGCTGTAGAGTGATTGCATTTTCATCTAATAATGTTTTCATACACCATACGCTAAATCAATCGTGACTATAAGGCTTAGACTCAATGTATCTGAATGAGGCTTTTGAGGGAATATTTTAATTTATTTGTTTGTATTTCTAGTGTGGAATGATGTGATATTAGTGAATGGAAGTCATGTTGGAATGAGTGATTGAGTATGTATAGTGATTCGGATGTATTTGCCTACTCTGTTGACTGGTTAGCCTAAATGGTTTGTTAATATGGTGATAGTATAAAGTATAGGTTTGACGCGTTGATGTTACGTAGTTCACTTATAATGAAAAGAGTGAGCAGTTCTATTAAAATAGACATGAATATTACTGGGAATGATGTATCTGCAGATTTTATTATGATCAGTTGGTATGATAATTAGGATGGTAAATATTTAAAAAATGCAACATGATGATGCTCCAAGTGAGTGTAGTTCTTACTACGAAGTGATCCTATTTTCTTGTGGAATTATTTTAATATAACGTGGAATACTGAAAGTGAGCATAAGGTTTCAGATCTTTTGAGAGTTTGCTAAATGGGGAATATAAATTTATTCTAATTACTTTTTATTTTTAAGTGGACGCAATGATGAGTTATACAGTGCTGCTAAATAGGATGCACTTGAACTATGATGCAGTTATGTAAAAGGAAAGCATTCTAATATGATGGAATATTAATGTTTACATCTATTTTCATTTATGCTGAGTTGATGAAATCTATATTACATGGGGGAATGCGCAATATTTTGAACAATGTGAAACTGCGTAGCATGACTATTTGTAAATAGTGTTTTTTAGAAGTTCTGATGTGTTTTTTAAATAAATGTCATATAATGTCTTTTAAGTAAATGTGTTTTTAAATTACGGAAAGGTTTAACTGATGATCCCACCCACTGAAGGTGTGTAAATGAAAGAATTGTATCCATTTGATGAACAAGAATTTGAATGTAATGGGTGTTAATAGTTTAATGAGGGTATTTAAAGATTGCTTTTGTCAGTTAGTTTTTGTTAGTTATGTATATGGTCTGAGGAAGCCACGGTCAGTGGTGAAAGCACTTACCTACTAATAAAAGAATATTTGCTTGTATTGTGAGAGACTTGGAACTTGTATTATATGAGAATTGGAGCTATACTTTGTGTCACTGTTGCTGTTTTTCTGTATTCATAGTCTGTATATTTCATCAGCTGTCTGTGTTGAGTGTTCATGACATTTTGTACCTACTTGCAATGCATAGCATTGCGGTATGCTGCCTGCTTTGTCACATTGCACATACCTCTCACATTTACACGTTAGTATGCAGAGCCTTTTTTCATTTTCTTTCGGCTCCTTTTTGTCAGTGCAGGTGTGCACTCCATTCACAGAGTATTGCTTCCGTAGTGCACACTTTAGCATTGCTTTTTAAGATTTAAGATTTAAGTTTTATACAATGCTATCTTCTTGACAAGTCTTTTTTCTTCTTCCTTTCTATATGTTCTCGTATATCATATGTATTGCATATTTTTGTTTCATCAGTGAACAAGTATTCTGTCCCTTCCAGGACTTCTGTGTTTGCATGCAGGAAGACACTGTCTAAACGAGGCTTAATATTGAAGTCCACAGTAGTCCACTGGTAGCTATTGCTTCATATATACAGATGCCATTTACTCTGATAATCTGTGTCCTGTATATAAGTACTGTGTTAGATATGATACTACCCTAGGGCTGTTTTGAAAACACTGATATGCTCACAGTTTCTGTGCAGTGAGAAACTTACCAAATGCAGTTTGATTAACCAGATCCCTTGTACAAATGCTAAGTGAATTATTCAAGACTGGGTGCTTAATGAGCTAAAAACATATGTTCCAGAAATAGCCAAAACATAACACAGCATAACATAAAAGTCACTCTGCTGTACTACAAATCAACAAATATATTTTTAGGGGAGAAAGCAACTCTTCAGCTCCCATAAGTATCGCACTATCATATCCTTAATATACTTACTGGGGGGTATGTACAGGAAAATGCTTGGTTTTCATTATCTGAACTTTTTAAATAAGAATACTGGTGGTGGAGGTGTGGGGTATTGGATATATAGCCCCAGAGACAGATCCAGCACTAGGCAACCTAGGGAGTTGCCTAGGGCCCACTGACTGGGAAGGGGGCTTCCACACCAGTTAGTTTTTAATTAAAAAAAAATAAAACTTTTTCTTTAAGAGAATGAATGCCATTTGGCCTTTGCTTCCATGTGTCCATTGACACACACACCTTCTGCTATTGATTCTTGTTTCCTACATCCGCAGGCATGGAATTTAAACATAGCATATATTCCTGCCTCTTCAGGACTAAGATATGAATGAACAACCAAATCTCTCTGCCTGTCATTTCAGGGTTAAGGTACATGCATATAGGTGTGTGCATGTGCGTGTGTGAAATGCCCTACTTAAGGATGGCAGGTTAGTGAATTTCCTCAGGCTCAAACCCTGTACATTAGTTATAGCAGACAAGACCCTGAATCGTCTACACCAACCACCAGAGCACTCAAAGTAGATTTTCAAGCAACTGAGCTTCAGTGTATTTTCAGGGAATTGTGAGTTTCATTGCATTTTCAAGGAATTTTAAGCTTCAAGGAAAGAGAAGATTGTTGTTGTTCATTCTACGTCTGTTTTCAATGTGTAACTGTTCTGTGTAGCAAATGGTCACTACTGTTTTTGCTATAGAATTTGAAACCAGTGTTATTAGCACAGCAGGTTACTTGCTTTTGATACAGAAGGCTATGGGTTCTACTCCCACATCATGAAGATGGATTGCTGATACTGTGTTGTACTTTAAGGGGAGGAGGGCTGGGTGAGCTTCAGTCCTGAGTGTGTCTCCTTTAGATGAGATGCCTAGTAGCTCCTTATTGCAATATTACCAGCTTAATATTTTTTTTAATGTAACCTAGGCAATTTAGTATTTAAGGGCAACAGGTACTGAATTTGTAGATTAAATCCTGAAATACAAAGTTGTTTGCCAGTAGCAACCTCTTCAGTAGTTAAAGATATCTTTGATTTTGAATTATTCAGATTATTTTTACTTCTGTAGAGATTGTACATATTGTCTGATATTGAGTGGCCTTTTATGGTTGAAATGTTGTCATTATTGGTTCATATGTTTTGTTTTATCACTCACTTAAAAAATGTTTAAAGCACACTCTAACAAGTGGTGTTGTATTTTACAAGGAATATAATTTAATACAATCAGGAAGGTGAATCAAAGAACACATGCGTGTCTGCATGGTCCTAAAAATGTGTGCAAAGGGCCTATGGTTTGAAAATAGCCCAAAGATAAACTTTATCTGCCACTGGGCAGATGCATTTTCTTTGAATGTGGGTTTCATTGCCATTTCAGTCACTGTCAGTTTCAGGGGCAGAGAAGTTTACTGGTAATGCCAAGTCTGTTTTCATTGCAAGACAGTATTGTTTTGTTTAGCAAATGTGTATCAGTGTTTGTACTATAAAATCTGAAAAAAAAGTTTTAAATTAAATCCAAATATCTGTAATCATTTGTGGAAATACAGAAGCAAATAGCATGAGCACTGACAGATCTGAACAGTGTTTTTTGGTAACTGGGTAGATATAGCCAAGTAATGGCACACTGTAATGGCTGTGAGGAGGGGGTGGAGGCCCATCTGACCAAGATCTGACTCTGTATAGTCCCCAGTATGGGAGCAGAGAAGCCTGTCCCAGATATCAGATATAAAAAAGAACATACTATGCATGTCTTACATACCTCTCAACCTCTTAGGTTCATAGGTTGGTACTAGGCTATCGGTCCTAGGGCCTATACAAGCCTAGCCATAACAATTCCCTGGATATTTCTTCCCACAATATTTACTTCTCTGGACCCCTGTCTAGCAGAGCGACTGACATGATCCCCGGGGTGAATTTCCTATCTCCCATCCAATCATCAAGGTTCCTTTTGAAGAGGGCCAAGGAGGCACTCTGCTTGACATGTATGGGCAGTCTATTCCAGAGTATGGGGAGTCTCTGGGTCAGAAACCTATCCCTCGAGCATGTTTTGTTCATTGTGATGACAAAGTTTAGATCCCTGGAGTGTGTGGCTCTGAGGGATTGGGATTTCTTTAAGTGCAGCATGTCCAACAGCTCAGGGTTTGACATGGCCTTGTATGTTAAGCAGAGATCGCCTCTGAGTAGATGATATGCCACAGAGTATAGCTGGAGTTTTTTTTAGACGGTCAGCATATGGCATCTGCTTTAGGCCTGTGATTCTTTTAGTGAGGTATTTCTGTGGCCTTTCCAGCTGTTGCAGATGTCTTGTGAGGTACATACCAAACGGGGCATTATACTCTATAACAATAAATCTGGACAAAGCCAAAACTAATGGTGAGACAAAGGCCCAACATAGGGACAGATTTTTAAATACTGCTCTTATAAGCTTAGAAAGTGTCTAGAATAAAAGATTTTGTGTTAGCATACATTTTCTGAAGAATATGAAGTCTGAAACTCAAATATCTGCATTATTTAGTGACTTCAGTCCTCAGTGCGTTGCCAGAAAACCACAAATTTTATGAGGAGCAGACCAAAAATATGAAGCAAAGATCTGGACATTCTGCAAAAATGTGGACAATTGAGAGGTATGATGTCTTAAAATACCACAGCATAGGAAGTAATATACATGGTGTATCTATTGCAGAGCTGTCCCTCTACTAAGTGTTCACATTTCACTTTCATAATTTCATTCCTAAGCTCTTTTAATGTTTTGCACACCTTTTTCACTAACCTATACTTTCAGCATTGTGTATTCAGTGGTTTATATTTTGGTGAACTAGTATTTTATCAACAAAGTCAGATTCACTCAGGATGACACTGGGTAGAGAACAATTGCAACCTCACAGGCAGAAGAAAAAATGGGGTCTTCATAATTCAGTGTACGCCAATGTCTCAGAAAGTAAATACACTTAGGAATGATCTTGAGATCTCTAAGCAAACTAGAAGAAATGGGCAATGAAGCACGACTCAAGACTAGGCTGAAGGGGAAAGTGTATGTGTGCAGAGATGAGAGAGGTTTTAGTGTCAGTTGGCGATTTGGAACCTGTCAGATATAAAATCCAGCAATTTAATAGCTGCAATCCATGCATGTCATTTCCTTCTAAGCAGTGTTTACACCTGTCAGTTTATTAATGAATTAGGCACACTTACATTTTTAATACATTACTCGACAAACTGGAGAGCATGAGAGAGAATTTACTACAACAGTGAGAGGGATAGCACCTAAAATAATGATGCCACAAACTTGTTTTCTTTATTAATTTATTTCACAGTCTGTGAGTTTTCAGGCTTTTATTTCAGTCCAGAGTAACTGCAACTGCTAAGGGGATGATATGGGTGAGGCAGCTATCATGTATAAATATAAGGGTCTAGAGCAGGCTATAAGCCCTAAGTATAGATACAGCTATAGGATAAAGTAAGTCACATTTGTTTGTTTCAGGTAAGGGTCTAAAGCAAGCTAAAACTCTGCTGAGAATGGCAATGATTGAATTGTTTAAAAGATTGCGTAGCAATCTACTACATGTGTGAGCTCCAACGCATTGGATATGAGTACAGCATATCATTTTCAGAATAAGTCATATGCTTTGAAGTTTTAGCACTTGCAAAATTGCAAGAAATGAGATGGTCACCTCTCATTGTTGTTTCATGTGTAGTACAGTATACATGACAAAGTCTGTAATGAAAGAGAACTGTTTTAGTAACTTGGTGGACAGCAGGTCTTGGAGAGTAAACTGCATGGCTTCACTGCAGTGGTTTCACTGCAGGGCAGACTGCTCTACAAAACATCTGTGCTGTCTTTCTTCATGAGGTTTGGAGAAAATGCTTTTGATGTTGGCATAATTGGTTACAATAGTACTTTTATATTAGTATCTGAAGGGCACTTTCTGAAGAAGATGAAAGATTTGATTGTGATTAAGGGTATATCACATCACCCATAGGATCAGCAACTATGTAAGTGAGAGTCAGAGGGAAAAGAGAGAAGTGATAAAATAAAAAGATATGGTCAGAAACCACGTGCCCATCTGATTCATCTCAGAATAGGAGGAGGGCAGAAACAGAAAACTAGTGGGCTTCTTTCTGATTTCTGTCCTCAAACTTGTTAACTGGGAATAACTTCAGTGTCAGTGTTTCTTTCTTGACCACCAATTATTGCTTCTGTGAAGTTTGTTATTCCTTTGACTGCATTTGTTTCTCTGGATGTTCCAGTTTCTTTTCTCCTGTGAAAAACTTGCTGCTTGACTGGCTACCTAAGATTGTCAGAGTGTCCACATATATATTGCAGTCACTTTTTCCATTGCGGTCTAGGTTATGGCTACAAAGTGTCTAAGAAGGATATTCATTTATTTCATTAATGAATAAAAAACAAGTAAATAAATAAGCATTGTTTACTAAACCAGGGATACAGAAGACACATATGTGAAATGGTAAATAACCGAAGATGTAACAAATAATGGTACACAATAAACCTATGGGCATATACCATTTGGAATGAGTGTTGTGAAGAGGTCAAATTCACTAAACCTGCAAGGATGCAGCATCTATTTGCAAGCTGCTAGCATGTAAGCACTTGTAGGAAACATACGTACATCTATACATAAAATTAAAATCAAGATTGTAATGAATGATTTCTTATTGTAAGGGGACACTTGTTCAATAACTATGTAATCCTTAAAGGTGTTATGCAGTGTATCTGATACCTTTTTCCTATGATTGACCTTTAGTTTTATTATTAGACTTTTTGATCTGGTATTATCTCTTGCAATGATGGTGCCTTTTTTACAATTTAATCAATTATTTTGTAATCATATTTGGTATCCCTTTTCCACAGCCGTATGATGCTACATTCACTGACATTAAAGACAAGGTCACTTTTATTGTGTATTTTTTTAAGCTGTTTAGAGGATTTTATTTATTTGTTTGTTTGCATGGATCATTGGTTAGTTGTTTTTTTTTTTTAAAGTGACACACAAGGTGATATTCATACTGCCTAGGAGAAATTTGGCCAGGACACTACTCTTTCCAATAAGTGCCATGGGACCTTTCACATCCATCTGAGCTACCACTAACATTTGAGGCCTTGGATTAACAAAGACGGCACACTCATGTTTAGATTAATTCACTATAGGCTGGTTTAGCTATTGGCAAATGGGTCTACCTGACAACACTGATGCACTAAAACACCGACAACGAAATCACCGACACCACAAAACCGAAAGTTCAGAAACACGAAACGTCACATACCCGACAAACCACAATCCCGACACTCAACAAACAAAACAAATCCCCTGTCCAGAAAGCACACACTCAACACAAGCACACCAAAAACCTTACAAATCAACACTGAACCTTACATAGACAACTATCTATGCACTAACCTTAACCCAAACCCTAACCCTAAGGTCCGTCACTATCGCACACTCATCTAACCTGTGCCCTAACCCACTTAACCCACCCCTATCCCTAACGTTTGTCACTATCACACACTCACCTGACCCACGCCCTAACCCTAACTCACTTAACCTGTCCGTAACCCTACAGACCGTCGCTATTGCACACTTACCATACCCGCACCCTAACCCTGATGCCCGGCACTACTGCATACTTACCCACTAGCGCTCGTTTGGCATGTGAATTCTCAACTGTCAGTCATCTTCATTGTTGATCTTCCGGTGTCTGTCTTCTCGTCATCAGCATTTCAAGCTTTCGGCGTTATCAGGTAGACCCTGACAAATATATGTGTTGTAAGCTGTATTCAATATTGTTGATTAACAATAGTGAATTCAGCTTACAACACATAGATTTACTGTATTTTCTACTAGAAATTTTTTGGAATACAATGCCTTTATTTTTGATAGAACCTATTCAATACAGGTTTTGGGTATAGCTATGGGCACTGCTTGTACCAATAGCTACACCAACGTGGTGATGGCAGAATGGGAAAATAAATGTCTCCTTAAGTTGTTGGGATGACGGATATGTTTTTATCTTCAGTTTGTAGATGATCTGTTTCTGTTGTGCTGAGGTGATGTGGATCAGCTGAAGGAGTTTCTTGAAATGCTGAATAACAGTAGTGACTTTCTGGAAATTTCTATGAAGTATTCCACCTCTAGAATCGAATTTCTGGATATAGAAATAAATAAGGGATTGAACAGCAGCTTCTCTACTCGACTGTACAAGAAGGACTGTTATAGTCCCTCTTATGTACACAGAAGCAGTATGCATCCAAAGCATGCCTTTACCAATGTTGTAAATGGTCAAGCAATGCGGATGTCTAGGTTGCCCTAGAGAAGAATGATTTTGAAGTAGGCTTAGAGCAAATGCTAACAGTTGTAAATGTAGATGTAATTCTAGCTAGTTGACTGTTATATCACCTCTTGGTCATTCAGACATTCTGATTGCATAACTATACTAATTATCTTTCTTTACTAGTCCTAGATTTGAACACACATGGTTTTAGTACTCTAAAATGTTTGTTTGTTTATTTATTTTTGTAACCAAATTCTTAAAATTTTGAAATATTCTTCACAGATGTTTGTTGTATAGTATTTGCCATGGTTTCCTCCATAGTCCCTGGAAATGAAATAAATAAATAAAATACTTTAACGTATGCATAAAGTGCATCACTTGTCTCAAAGACCACGTGATTTCAAATGTTTATGTAAAAAAGCTTTATGTAAGGAATGAAGCATGGGATGATTAAAGGGAAGGGGCTAAAACTGTGCACTAATTAGACAACCACAATAACTACCAACAGACAACTGGTTATTTTATTTTTATTGAATGTCTGTTTCTCTGTTAATGGATGGAGCAGTACAATCCACGTGTTTCTACCAGCTAATCAGTTAGAAAATAATAGCATACTTACTTCAGTAAATGCATGGACTTGTACAATACCTCATGTTTTTATCCTGTTCTCTTTTAATCTTTACCAAAGCAGTATGACTTTTTGTTATAAAAGACAGACCATTTAAGGAAAAAGAAACAGAAGGAAGAAATAAAATGAAGAACTGAAGGAAATGGGAAGGGCATCTATCCACTTTACAGTAAACCATATACATTGATTCATTTCCTGGTGTTAATGGTCTTAATCACTGCTTTTAAGAAAAAATCAAGAACACATCAGCATGATGTCTGACTTACATATTCCAGCAAATATCACTTACTAGATATGTACCTAGTAGTAGAAAAATAGCCACAATGGTACCAGTCCATGAAGGTGCAATACAATCAGTTTAACCAGAATTTTGCCAAAATGCTTAGAATATTCTCACATCAAAATACTTCTATCCATACTATTTATGTCCACTGAAATCAAACAGGGATTTTCTTTTGCCTGATCTTGTACAACAATTTTAAAACATTTCTGTTTTAGAGTTACTATTTTTATCATCATAGCTATACTAGTATTTTCTAATTGAACTTCTAGTGTCAGAGATAGAAATTCAGCTTCTTATTCCACTCTGATTAGTAATGGAGTAACACAAGATTCAGTTCTTAGCATATACTTTTTCACTGTCTTTATGTCTATCTCCCTGTGTCCTCACTATTGATGAGCTGAAAAACTTGTGTATGATATAGTGGCTGCAGTAAATGAGCAATTACATTTCCATAAGTTTAAGGACTCTTTGTTTGTTTAGTCTGGTAGCAAGCAAGCCTCATTTAGAAAACTAAAATGCATTGTTATGCATAGGGGTTTAAATAATTAAGGTTGTCCTTAGTCTGTAAACAATCAGCAGTTGTCAACTAATAACTAAAACATGGATCTTGTTATCACAATTGGTAATAAGTTTGACTTCAGCATGAATCTTCATTTAGGCATAAGGAAACATTTTTCACAATAAAATCTATTCTGTGGACTTTGTAACACTAGCCATCCTGATGGTACAATGCAATACATTATATATATATATATATATATATATATATATATATATATATATATATATACATATATATATATATATATATGTATATATATATATGTGTATATATATATATATATATATATATATATATATATATATATATATATATATATATATTGTGACGCCCGAGCCCTGGCCCAGCAATCTAGGAGCCTCAGTCCTCACTTCACCACTAACACCAGTGAGGGGTGTCTTGTATAGGAGGAAAGGATAACAAATACACACAGTAAAGTGCAATTTACCTTAAGAGCACACAGAGGTCACAGTCAGTCTAGGGCTGGTCGCTCCTTTGCTCTCCACGTCCCCAATAAGACTCTCCACTGTCACAGTTACAGGGTCCAGATCTCAGCCTAGTGGGCAAGCTAAAACCTCCAGCACCCTCTCTGTCCAACCAGTGCTTCATGTCCCTGCCCAAGTAGCTGACACATACACACACACACGCGCACACACACACACACACACACACACACACACACACACACACACACACACACACACACATACACACACACACACACACACACTTTGAGAAGAGTTTATACAACCGCACAGACACTCCTGGGGAAGGGTGGCACAGGTTCTCCAGCTGTGCCCCTTTTTCACAGACTATATGATAGTACCAGCTGCCACCACCCACTAATATTTATCAGCTACTCAAAGGCCCTTAAAAGGGTGTCCAATTATTACTGTGCAATATTATTATACAATTGGTAGTATAGCCCAGGGCTAAAGCTATTGAAGTGGCTTTGTACAATTTTACCAAAGGCATGCAAGTACTCTAAAAAGCTTAAATTATCTCTACAAAAACAGCTACAGCTGAAAGGGTTTAATATATTTAATAACAAATAGCCAAAACACAAGACAATACTTTTTACTACACAGTGCTAGTCAAGAGTTCAGAGATCACAGAGAAATACTTAAAATAATTTAGTAGTACAGTTCTGACATCACAGAAAAAGAATTAGTCTAATAATTCTAGTTTATAGCTATTTCTAAGAGAAAACACAAGTCTAAGATAAACTTACATATAGAGCAAGACAGTGCTGATGAGTTGGATGGTCAAGACAAAAATGCTTAATGCTCTCTGATTCTCTGTTTTTAAAATCACATTCCTGGTTCACATTACATCATTCTTCACACTTCCATGGGTTCCATTACCTAATTTTTCACACTTCCGTGGGTTCCCAGGCTAACAGAAACTGCATTTACATTCTTCACCTCTGGGCAGAAACCAGCGCAATAAAGGACATTTATACATGCAGATTCTGGCCATTAACTTTGGCCTTAAAAGAATAGCAAGAATTCCTTCATCTAGACTGGCCAGAGACGTGTTTCTATTAAAGGGTCACAACATGATTTACTTGGTCAGTAGAGTGCGCTGTTGTTACATTTTTTCCAGTTCCACATGTAACACAATTTTTACCATTTAAGACAACAAGCCTGTGGTTTACATTAATATTTACAGATGACAGAATTATCTCCAAAATTCTATTTAGCTAGGCTGGCAGCCTTCATTTATCTTCACCCAATCTTCACATACCCCCCCCCCCATGGAAAACTCAAGCTAGTTTCTCAAGTGACTCTCCAAACGTTGCTTGAGGGAGTTAGGTTTTTCTGAGTATACCTTACCCAGTTCCCTGTCTTGAGAGCCCATCTGCATTGGTATTGCAAATCCCACTGTGGTGCTGCATGGACATATCATATGCTTGCAACTCCAGCTTCATCTTAGCAACTTGGCATTTTGCTGTCTGGCTCTGTTTAACTATGTTAGGGGGTTGTGATCTGTCATAACAGTAATCTTCCTTCTATACAGATAAGGCTGAAGTTTCTGCAGTGCCCACACTATGGCTAACATTCCTTTTCTACAGCTGCATAGCATTCCTCCCTGGGTTGGAGCCTACGACTGAGATAAACCACTTGGTGTTCTTCCCCCTCTGAAGAAATATGGCTAAGTACAGCCTCCACCCCATGGTTCGAAACATCCACCTGCACAACAAATTCTTTGCTGTAATCTGGACACAGGGGGTCCTCCCAAAGCTTCTTTAAGCTTCTGGAATGCCTGCTCACATACTGGGGTCCACCCTACCTTATCTGACCTGTTCTTCCTTGTCGGGTCTGTGCGGGGAGCAGCTATGGTACTATTACATGGAACAAACTTTCTGTAGTACCCTACTGTCCCTAAAAATGCCCTCACCTGTTTTTTAGTAACAGGTGCAGGCCATGCCTGAATAGCTTCCACTTTGGCAGGTTCTGGCCTTATCTTACCACTCCCCATTCTATGTCCTAGGTAGGGGACCTCTGCCATACCTACCTGACATTTGCTCGGCTTTATGGTCAACCCTGCCCTCTGTAGTCTGCCCAGCACCTCCCTGACATGCTGAAGGTGCTCTTGCCAGGAATGGCTGTAGATGGCAATATCATCTAGGTAAACAAGGGCAAACCCTCCTGCTAGGATATGATCTACCAGCCTCTGGAAAGTTGCTGAGACATTCTTCATCCCAAAGAGCATATTTGTGAACTCATACAAGCCAAAAGGAGTCACAAAGGCTGACTTCTCCCTCTTGCACTGGGAGTCAAGGGCACCTGCCAGTAACCCTTGGTAAGATCAATGGTTGTAAGATACTTAGCCCCACTCAGCTGCTCTAGGGCCTCATCTGTCCTAGGCATGGGCTAAGCATCTGACTTGGTGTGACTATTTAATTTTCTGTAGTCCACACACAACCTGGTGCTGCCATCCTTCTATGGCACCAGTATCACTGGGGAGGCCCAGGGACTGTTGGACTCTTGAATCACCCCTAGTTCCAACATCTCCTGTACCTGCTCCCTCAGAGTCTGTTTGACTCTCTCAGGCACTCTATAATGGGGCCTGCCTAATAGGCCTTTAGTGTCCTGTATCCACCTGGTGCTGCCCTGGGTGGGTGCACCCTGGTTTCCCAGTGAACATGTCCCCAAATTCCTGCAACACTGCTCGGATTTCTTGAACCTGGGTAGGAGATAGCTGCTGGGACATTGCTACCCCCTTCCACTGAGGTGTCAGCCCGAGGCTCATTGAGGAGATCAGTCATCAGATCTACTTCAGACTCCTCCTACAATCCACTGCAAATGCTCAGCACAAGGGCCTCCCTATCATGGTAAGGTTTCATCATGTTAACATGGTACAATTTGTGCCCCTGCCTTCTGCCTAGCAGTTCCACTATGTAGTTAACATTACTTACCTTTCTTACCACCTTGTAGGGTCCCTCCCAAGCTGCTTGCAGCTTATTGTGTCTGACAGGAATGAGAACCATTACCTGTTGCCTCACAGCATACTCTCTAGCTCAAGCACTCCTGTCATACTACACCTTTTTTTGTTTTGGGCTTCTGCCAGATTCTCCTGGGCCAAGCCCATGAGTTCCCTTAGCCTTGTCTTGAGGTTTAGGACATATGCCACAACAGACTCCTTGTGAGACTCGCACTCACCTTCCCACTCATCTTGAATTAAATCTAGAGGTCCCCTCACTCTATGACTGTACAGCAACTCAAAGGGTGAAAAACCTGTGGATTCCTGGGGAACTTCCCTGTAAGCAAACAAGAGATGGGGCGAATATTTGTCCCACTCCCTCTTAAACTGATCTGTAAATGCCCGCAGCATGGACTTGATTGTAGAATTTAACATCTGAACAAGGCCATTAGTCTGGGGATGGCAGAGGGTGGTCTTCATGTGCTTCACCCCACAGGACTTCCTTAGACAGGCCAGCAGGTTTGACATGAAACTGGCACCTCTGTCAGTCAGTATTTCTTTTGGGAAACCTACCCTGCTGAAAATTTCTAACAATGCATTTGCCACCTTCTCTGCCTCAATGGAGGACAAAGGCACTGCCTCAGGGTATCGTGTATCATAATCCACTACCACTAGAATATACTTTTTCCCGGTGGAACCTGGGGTACTCAGAGGACCCGCAATAACCATAGCTACCCTCCAAAATGGCTCCTCAATCACAGGCAAAGGCATCAAAGGAGCTCTCACCTTGTTTCCTGCCTTGTCTACCTTTTGGCACTGATCACAGGTCCTGCAGTACACTGTTACATCTCTGGAAATTCCAGGCCAATTGAAGTTCTGCATAATATACCTCTTTGTACGATTTATGCCCATATGACCTGCAGAGGGAATATCATGATCTATGGCTAGAAGTGCTAGACGGTAGGCACTAGGCAGTACCAACTGCTGTACTCTCTCACCTTCTAGCCCTCTCTCAGGGGTCCACTCTCTGTACAGTAACCCTTTGTCCCAGTATACAGCTTCCCCCTTTCCTTGAGAATCAGGTGCCTCCCTAGCTACCTGCCTTAGGCATTGCAATGTAGCATCTAAGAGCTGATCCAGTCTCATATCTTTCCTTGTAACCCTTCCTAGCTCCCTTCCACAGGAAGTCTGGCATCCTCTGACAGTGGTGCCGCACTGTCAGCCTGGGTACTACTACTCACCTCTACCTTTGCAGTCACTCTGTCCAAGGGACCATCAGTACCCACAAGCAGCTGTGGCTTACCTTCAGTCTCATGGCTACCGGGTAGCTTCCTCCCTAAAGTAACCACCTCACTAGTCCTGGCTGCAAGTATGTAGTCTGTCTGTGTCTCCCCCTGGCTACCAGACCCACATGCTTGTCTCCTAGCCTGACTGCGTTTAACTGCACAAACACATGGTACTGCTTCATCCAAATCCTTCCCTGTCAGGACATCTGCAGGATGGTAGTTTGGTCCATTGTTGTCTCAAGACAACCAACTATTGGAATTTTGTCTTTACCACTTACTGGCTTCCTCACCTTTTGTTCCACACCTTTCCTCCATGGACACCTGTAAGCCACATGGCCCCACTGGTTGCATTCAAAACATTTAACCTAGCTCCTGGACATGTACCTGGACTCGTGGCTTCCCCTGCTACTGGCAGATTCTGTTGGAGCAGTCTGTGCTGCCCACCATGGGTTCCTTTAGACCCATGAGCAGTACTGGGGGTCCCTTTCCTGCACAGGAAAGGAACCCATGAGCAGTACTGGGGGTCCCTTTCCTGTGCAGGGTTGCCCTGCTTGCCAGGTATAGGTCTCCCTTCTTCCCCAACTCATCTGAAGTGGCACATTGTCTATCAGCTAACCAGATCCTCATGTCCTCAGGCAAAGTGCTAAAGGCTTGTTCCCTCACCAAAAAGTCTGCCAACCCTTCAAAAGTGGTGACCTGACATCCACTTACCCACCTATGGAAATAAGTGCTCAGTTCAGCAACATATTCACACACACTTTTATCTACCTTGCGTCTATGCTCACGAAAAATTTTCCTATACATTTCAGGTGTTAGCTTAAACAATTCTAACAAGTGATTTTTAACAGCAGTATAATCAAAACATGAAATGTCAGACATTTTTGACAAAACAATTATAGCTTTACCATGGAGTAAGGGGGTTAGGAACCATATCCAGAGCCTTTGGTCAGCACCATACTGTTTGCATACCCTCTCAGACATATGAATGAAACTATCACAATTATCCCTCTC
>NC_056735.1:1441871568-1441901568 GCF_019279795.1 Protopterus annectens | reverse complement strand
TATATAAAACATAGAAGAGTTAGAAACAATTTACAGATGTTACACCAAAAACCATTCCAGCTGTGAATTCAGTGCCATATGTGGAAAGTTAACTCAGCTTTGATTATATTGTGTGTGGCCTGTCAAGAGAGGATCTAATCTTAGCTTACTATTTTGTACAACACTTGTTAAAATTGATTTTGTACTGTTACCATAGTAGAAATACTTAGTCTGTAGAAGTTAAAAAAAGTAGCATTTTTATTTATTTAAAATTGTATTTTTCTCTTGTCGATAGCATATACATGCTAATTTATGTGGTTTAAAGACTCCATGGCAACCTTCTATAAGATGCCCTTTAACCACTAATGTTGTAACATTGTAATATTGTAAATAGGTCTTGCCTGGCTGCTATAAATATACAGTCTTGAAGCTTTCTAATAAGATAGAGTCAATAAAATCTGATATATTTATTATGACTTAAAGGTGTACAGATAATAGAAATTGTGCTTCCTAATATCGACTTAGTTTTATATTACTAGATATGCCAGGTATGAGAAAAAAAGCAGAAGTGATGCTTCAGTTAAGTGCAGTTTTGAAATCAGCCAAAACTGAAAAATAATTTTGAGATATTAATGGTAACTATAATTGCTGATGAGAGAAATTAGTACATTCCATGTTACTCAGGTCATTGTCATTAAGTCCTAGAGTGCCATATAGTTCTTTTCATTACATAGCATTATGGGTGATTTTTTAACTGTCCTTTTGAATATGTCACTGTGAGTTTTTGTGGAATATGGCCAAAAATAGTTTATTGCAGTGTGTTCACTCTCAAGGTGAATTTCTTGGCATGCATGTGTCAAACACATTATGATATGTTCACAATCAAGTACCTGATCTTAATCCCTTATGTTACAGTAGCAAGTAACTCATTGCATACAACAGCATGCCAATATTATAGTCCCACTTTTAATAACAAAGATTAGTCACATTGTTTCTTCTTTTCTAGTATAAGTTAAGAGACAGTGTGCATTATAGTAATAAGTCATTGTGTACCTCTGACAATGATGGCACAAATCATTATAACGTGTTGCTTACATTGTTACATCAGTTAGAGTACAAATTAATAGACAGCATAGATAACAAACATAAGTTATTTTATACATACAACAGTGCTGGTACAAATCATTATAACAATAGTTATTTACAGGTTCTGGCATGTAGGTCATGAGACATTTTCCTATGAGCTAGAATGCCAAAACCAGAAGCCCACAGCACCGCTTCACCATAGAGCGGTACGGTTGAAAAACAAAATTGCTGCAGTGTTAAATGCCAACCAGACATGAGCACATTACAACAGTCCCTAAGGAGAATACAGCTGGTAGCTGTGCTTAGGGATCACTGCAATGTGCTGTGTGTCTATTCCTAGTATAAGTTAAGAAGTATCATTAAAGGTGATGACTTCTACAGCCAGTTAAAAAAGATGTCTTATTCTCACAGATGCATCAGTGAAGAGACAGATCAGCACAGCTTGTTCAAAGGATATTTATTATTATCTCACAGTTAGGGAGTTACACACAAGACATGGTGCTGATCTAATAACTCAAACAGTGTTTGTAATCAGTAAAGTATGGATGCCACATTTGAAGAGACCAAGATGGCAAGTGAAATGGATGAAGAACAAAGGGGCCTCAGCATAGGTACAGGGAACAATGACAAGTGCATCACATTTCACAGACTATAGAGGATCAAGCTGAGGGAGCATCAACTGATAAGAGAGTGTTAGTACAAGTGGACAGAATTATAATTCATATGGCTGTAGGTCAGGGAGCATGGAAACTCCCTTGGAATAAAGACTAACTTGAAAGTTCAGAAAACTGTGGGAGTCTGGTGGGTGAAAGTGAAGGTGTCAGAACAATTCCAGTGATGTTGTGAGACAATGTAGGACAATACAGAATGTTTGAAAAGACAGGAGAGTGAGAGGTGCCTGAAGGCTTACAGAGGGGAAAGTGGACCTAACAGACTATTCATGCACAGAAGGCTTGCTTTGGAAAAGTTGCAAAAGTTGATTTTAAACCCTATGAAGAGAAAGCAGCCTAAAAGAGACCCACAAGACATCCTTTGTTGAGTACTGTAGTGTAGAGAGAAAAATCTTCCAGCTTGATTATTTCAATTCTGCCTTGCAAGTAGTTTTCAAATCATTTTACAGCCTGTGAGAAGACATTATGACTATAGAGTCTGGATTGTACAAGGGTTTTGGACATGCACCACTTCAGAAGGATGTATGACCAGAGCATCAGTAATGAGTCTGTAAGGCAAGAATGACCTGAGAAATACTGAAGCAGGTTTTCAGATTTGGATATTTTAAGCTTCAACAGATGATAGAATGCGTGACTGGGGGAGGGGGTGTTAATTGTGTATCATGCATTTCCTTGGCAAGTTTGGCTCAAGGTCGTGTACAGAAAGAACTATAGATTTGCAAGGACATACAGAAGATAAATAAATTAAATCCTGGCAATTGCATTCTTTGTGTAATCTACTAGAAAGGGGTTGACATTGTAAAATAAATGTTTTTTTTTTTTTTTTTGTGAGTTCTTGGGCTGATACTATAATCCCAGACATCATATTTTAGCTGTCCACCTAGAGTTAAACTTAGGAGCGGTTTAATCATGCAAATGGTCATGAGAAGTTGCTTTTTCATTCTAGTAAGTTACATTTATGGAATATGCCAGACTTCAAGAAACACTTTTTGAATATCATTACTTTGTTTTTTTTTTCTTTGTTTCTTTTTACATTTGCTTAAGTGAAGTAGAGAAATCTCCATTTAGAGTTGGATAAGATGTCCTTAGACGAAAAACTCATGTCGAAGTTGTCTGTATTTGTTTATGCCCAGCTTCAGTACAGTGCTGCAAAAGTTGATTTTAAGCCCTATGAAGAGAAAGCAGCCTAAAAGAGACCCACAAGGCATCCTTTGTTGAGTACTGTAGTGTAGAGAGAAAAATCTTCTAGCTTGATTATTTCAATTCTGCCTTGCAAGTAGTTTTCAAATCATTGTACAGCCTGTGAGAAGACATTATGACTAGAGAGTCTGGGTTGTACGAGTTCATAGTTCATAGTTCATAGTTTTGTACTAAGCTAACTGCCCTTGTGAGCCATTTTAAGCCTAGCCAATTATCCCTTGTGAGACTCAAACCCTGCACTTTGTGTTTGTAAGGCAAACACCTTAGCCATTAAGCCACCCTCCCTTCATGGCTCATGGTTAACAGTGCAGAAGGCTTTGGAGACATCAAATTAGATGGTCCCAGTGATATCAACAAGGTCCATTTTGGAGCAAAGGTTGGTTGTAAAGCTGACTAAGTATTTTCCATGCTCTTATCTGCGAGCAAAGCAATTTACATCCTTTTATCTGATTAGAAACCATGTAGACACATTGAACTTAAGTTTTGCTGTGAGGAATTTGCAAAACCTTACATTTTTAAGTATTTTGGGGGATGGAAAAAGAGTACTGCGATGTGACAAAAATTGTTAAAAGTAATTTGCAATCTTTTATAAAGGTGATACTTATGACTTTTTTCAGAGTGCTGGGATACATTTCTATTAGAATGATTGGTTGATGAGAATGGATATAGAGTGGGAAATGGGTGATAGACTCAGCAACCATCTTAGGAAATGTGTCAAGTACAACATCGGTAGCAGTGAAGTACGGTTTAATTTTAGGCAGCAATTTATGAATGAAGTTGATAGGTGATGGTCTTTTTACATTGTTTAATGACATTGTGGGAAGGAGTGGGTAAAGAATAAAGTGTATGTCTATCTGTTAGCCTTAGTATACCATTTAAGAAATTATCCCAAAATGCTGTGGAGATTCAGTTAATGGATTTCTTTGGCTTGCTCTTCTAGACAAAGTAGTCGGGAACTCCCTGCCAAGAATTTTTCAAATTATACATTTGGAGATGGTGCAGCAGTTAGCATTGTTGCCTCAGTGTGCAAGTCTGCATGTCCACCCCGCAGTCGAATGACGCTAAAGACATGCAGGTAGGTGCGAGCGTGAATGGGCGTGCCTTCTTTGAAGTTTGGGCATCGGGCTGGCAACTCGGCACCGTAAAAATCCACTGCCAATCATGAGCGGATCAGATTTCCGCTGTTGCGACCCCTAACCGGGAAAAGCCGAAAGACTTTTATACATTTGGAGATGCATTGCAAGCTTATGTACAATGTAAGAAAAATACAAGACATAAAGAACCATCAGTTATCTATACTATCTGAGATTATAAGGGCACTGTTTTATTCTCTAGGCTTCAAGATACCTAGAGACCAAGTTTGTCTAGTTCAGTTCTAGAAAAATGCTAGATGTAATAAAAGTAACCTGTTACCTGCATGGACTGAGACAGAGTATCTTCTAATTCTATAGGTTGCAGGATTCATAGAGAATGCAACTGTCAAGTTTACAAAGCTGAAAGAGGTCCTTAGGTCCTAAAGTGTGTGCAGATGGAAAATGGACTCATAGTGAAAGTGTTAGGCCAAAGATGTATACTGTTATAAAAGGTAGTGAACAATATACATAAATCCATCCATTTATTTGCAGTGTCCAGAGACTATCCAGGAATGCAATTAGGATAGGACAGAAACCAACCCTGTATGTGTTGTTCATATCTTACACTCAACAGTGTGCATAAATATGTTCTCTATATTATGTAACTACTTGCTAGAATTTGTAAAAAAATTAGTAGCAATGGTATCAAATTTAGGGAATATGTTATCATAAAATGCTTGTATCAACAGATTTAGATCAAACATAATGATATCCAAGTTCCTTACCGGCCTCCATTTTCAAGCCTATGACTATTCCAAGCATAATACTATGAGGTCTTGTGTGATTGACTCCATGAAGTATAAGTAATGCATGGCAGAGTCAAACAATGCTTGGGAAAAGATTACACTATAACTACTTGTATCAAGTTGAAGGACCATGCAGCTGAACCAGAAATCATGGGAAAGACAGAATCAAAGATGTTTATAAAGTGCATATGTATTACATATGCATGTATATGAGTGTGTCTGTGTTTGTGTGTGTGTGTGTGTGTGTGTGTGTGTGTGTGTGTGTGTGTGTGTGTGTGTGTGTGTGTGTGCGTGCGTGTGTGTTTGTGTAAGTAATTGTTAGCCTGAAGACTTTAATGCAATTTAGTTATTCTACAAATGCACTTTATGGAGTTTTTCATAACGTTTACTTTTAGGAAAATATGAAAAAGTTAAGTTTTATAATATTTGAATACCCAAAATGTATAAATGTGGGGGCAGATTTTGCATAGGTAATATGAGTGGTGTTGCATGTTGCAGATAATGTGAGTAGTATGAAGTCAATGAAATGAATTATTTTTTTAATATTTGCATTTTGAAACCACCAGATATACATGCTTTGTATATGTTGTTTGGCAAAATAATAATGAATAAAAGTCTGAAGGAAAAATCTTATGGAAAAAAAAAACATGGTAAAATGTGGCGGTATGAACATAATAACTAGGCAGACGAAATCCTTCTGATAAAGCTTAGCAAAAAAAAAAGAAAAAAACTGTGAATATAAATGTAATATAGGCTATGAATTTCCAGAAATTAATGGTGAGGCAAGCTTCTCTGAGGAGGCCCTAAAGAGTTAAGCAAAGTGAATGCAGCCATGTATACATGAAAAATGAAAAGTGGCTGCACTGTACTGGAACAACACACACACACACACACACACACACATATATATATATATATATATATATATGTGTGTGTGTGTGTGTGTGTATTCCATACATTTGGTCAAATTACACTTAGTCGAAAATGATACCAGGCATTGCACTTCACTGAAAGCTCACTTGACTGAAAGCTCACTTGGTCAAAGTTCATTATGTCGAAAATGGAATATAGCCCCTGCCCCACTACAGTGCAACCCTGGAGTGAGGATATTAAATAAGGGGGGTGTGGATGCACAGCCATCACAGTATTCACTATTATAAGAAGGTATATCCATTAGAAATGCATTGATATATATATCTTTAGTAAAAACTATTGGCATAATGTGGAGGGCGATGCCCCCAACACCCCCAATGTGGGGGCTGTGCCCCCCCAACCCCCCCTTATTTAATATTCTCACTCCAGGGTTGCACTGCAGTGGGGCAGGGGCTATATTCCATTTTCGACCAAATGAACTTCGACCAAGTGAGCTTTCAGTGAAGTGAAATGCCTGGAATCATTTTCGACTAAGTGTAATTCGGCCAAATGTATGGAATCCATCTATATATATATATATATATATATATATATATATATATATATATATAAAACAACAAAGAAGAACACTAAAACTTTTTAATTTGAAACAGAAAAAAATGAGCAGACAGACAGCGGCAAAGTAAAAACCACACTTATTTAATTAGCGCTTTCGGAAAGGCTAGTACCTTTCCTTCTTCAGACATATTGCAAACCAATTAAGCAACCTTATATAGCAATTACACAGTACTAATTGGATTAATTAAAGCTGTCAACAACCATAGCTTTAAAGAAATACTATATATATATATATATATATATATATATATATATATATATATATATATATATATACAATGGTGATTTTAGGCATGGGTGCAGGGGCATGCGCCACCCCCTTTTTAAATCTATTAACACTCCCTGATGATTAAGAAATGCATTGCACTGTTATTTTGTTGAAATTGGAAAATATACATTCTTCCGTTTCAACTTAACAACATTTTTTTTTTTTAAAAAAGCATCAGAGATGCGATCGGATGTGGCAGTCAGGTGATCTATACAATGATTATGAACTGCTTCTCCAACGGCATGTTGGTGTAATTGAGTGATAGGTCATAGAGATCAAGTTCTATTTATCATGGATGACAGTTAAAGTATAATATTGAATGTGTGGCAGATGCTTTCAAGGCGGAGCTTCCAGGAATGTAAGGTTCCTGCCATTGAAGTACACTTGCAAGATATAGTTCTTAAGTAGGTTGCGCTGGGGACTTGGGAGTAATACCCTGGTAAAATTACTTCTCCATTTTGATTTTCTCTGGCTTTCTAAATGTTAAGATTTATCAGTGGTGAAGAGTAGCAATAAAAATTCAAAGTGGCATATTCCTGTCAGGAGAATTAACTGCATTTACAGATACCCAACTCCATCCTCCCAAAGAAAAGTGTATGTACAAATGTACAAAAAAAAACCTTCAAAAGTTTAATGGGAGCAGATTATTACTCTTGCCTTATTATTTATCTATGCTAGGTTATTCGTATTATGATAGTACAACATTTGCGCACATAAAGTCTGATGAAACGTTTTTTGAACGTGAAAGCGCTTACACTTGGATCCAGCATTTGTTTTGTTTATTAAACTCTTGAAGTGAAAACTGGAGTTTTTTGTTAACATCAGCATTGGTGAGCTCCTTTTGTGTTTGTTGTTGAGTTATTTGTGCACATTTGTTTTAGAACAATATGGAGGATAAGAATCTCAATCTGTTCCGCAATACTTTAATAGGACTCCCCAGCTTTACACATGTTCAAGAGCTGCTTATTCTGGTGCATTTTCTGCTTTACTTTTACATGGCAAATCAATAAAAAGAAAGCGATTGTTTGGATTAGGAGCACAGTTCTAGCTTGTGCAGGCATGGCTGGTGCCAACTTTCTGTCTCAACTGGGAGTAGGGGTCAAAGGGCCTAAATTGGGATCATTTTGTAAATATTATTATAATCCTATTTGAGAAGTTAATAGAACAGCAGTTTTGTGTGTGTGTGTGTGTGTGTGTGTGTGTGTGTGTGTGTGTGTGTGTGTGTGTGTGTGTGTGTGTGTGTATGTGAGTATGTTTATTTTTTACACAAATGAGAACTTGACGATCATTAAAAGGATGACTACTTAGATCTTGCAGGGGACGGGTGCACTCTACAACATCTGCTGTACATGGCTTTAAGTGGCTTGTGGTCCAGTGAAGCAGGAACAAACTCCAAGTAAGTAAATGATGAAAGGCAGAACAAAATTGGAGAAAAAAAAAACACATGAAAGCTTTATAAAGGCTCCAGAAGGAGGTGTCCCTTAACTTCCTCTTTAATTGCATTAACAATCCCCAACATTATTATGAAACCTACCTCTTAACTGTCCAGATTTTCACAGAATGTCCACATTTTTGGCTGATATAGTTCTGTTCCTCATAAAATGTGTAGTTTCTTGGCAAATCATTGAAGCTTGAAGTTGTTTGAAGTCACAAAATAATGACAAGTATTTCAGTTTCAGACTTTATATCCATTAGAAAATGTATGCCAATGCAAACCATTTATTCTAGCAACGTTCTAAGTTTATATGAGCAGTATTTAAAATTTGTCCCTCTTTCTGCGTCTTTGATCTCCGCCATTATTTTTATCTTTGTCCAGATTTTTTGTATGGCATGAAATGGTGGATAGAATTTCATATGGCTATGTTCAGCTTACTAAAGCATTCTTACTCCAAACCAAAAGTAAAACGCAACAGCACACCATACCATAACTACAAAGGTAAAAATGTTATAGTCATTCATGTTTGCTTAACACAGTAGTGTATAGTGTACTAATGACTACAACTGACCAATCTCACTCACAACCTGATGAACTCATCACAGTAAATAAATACCTAGTAATAAGACATAATAATACAAGATACTTTTTATAAATAACACACAGCAACATGAAGAGATTTTACACTGCAGCTATAACACGTTGAAGATATATAACAAGTACAATATTTACATTAATATTCCAAAGGTGTGTAAAATGAAGGAGCTAAGGAGGAAGTGGATGAAAGAGAAGAAATGGTAGTTAGAAGTTCATGTAATATGCTCCTTTTGGGTGGAGAAGCAATGGACTTTCTTGAGGCAGAACTGTAGCTACCTCATCTGGTAACCTACGAACATCCTGAAATTGGTGATCCCTCCCCCCAGTCAAAAAATAAAAATAAATAAATAAAATCTCACTGCTCCTGCAACTGTAGCAATCTTCTTACTAAAATTGCAAAGCAGCACTCAGCACACAATCACCTCACACTAACCACTTCAGCTGTGACTGGAAACACAGTATCGGCATTCATTCATGATGCGGAGACATCCTCTCAGCCTCATGAATCACTGACAGTACTGTTCTTCTTCACCACCATCACCTGACAGTCAGCCCTCCTGACAGCTTGCTTTTGGGGCAGTCACCACCTTCACCCCACCGTAGTTATGGTTCTGCCTTGAGGAGATATTTTTATTTGAAGTCTGAAGCTAGGATAAGAGGAAAGTTCTTTTTCATGCATGGGGTGGGATTGCAAAAGTGCAGGAGTCATAGCAGAGAAGGAATGTTCAGGGAGATGTAGTCTGAATGCTGGAAGGGAGAATGTTTTGCAGAGTAATAGTTCAAAGAGCCAAGCTCCACATAATAATTCAGCTGTGTTTAAATTTAAAAGAAGCCATTTGGGTTTAATAAGAGTGAGTCAGTGGTGGGATGGTGCTCCAAAGGAGATGAGTTTGTGATGAAGCAGCAGATTTTACTGGTGATAATGGTGTTGCCACACAAGAAGAGGTTCCCCAGTTTGATTCTCAGCTGCTATGCAGCAAAGCAGTGTAAACTTGAAACGTATAAATGTAAAAAAGTGACATTTATGGATGGATTGTAAAGAAAAAGAAAATAAACTAGGTATTATAAACCAGAATAAAAAGAAAGAACAAAAAAGGATTGCAAATGAGGTATAAATAGAGGAAACTTTAGAAAAGAAGTGAGATACTGAAAAAAATAATGAAGGAGATGAATTAGAGATGGAATCAGAGATGCAAGTTGGAAAATGGCAAGATGGAAAAATAATTCCTTTGGTAGAAGAGTTAAGGACAGAAAAAGAAAACTTAAAGCCATTAATATAAAGGAAAATAAGAAAGTAAATGAATAAAGCTTTTCTTATAAGAAATGAGTATAGGATGGTATCTCCCAAACAAAGAAACAGGGAAAGGAACCATTTAAAATAGTTCTATGAATGTTAATAGTATGAAAAATAGTAGTAAAAGGATAGCAACTTTACAATGGTGTAACAATTGTGATGGTGACTTAATTCTGACACATGAAGAAAGACTACCGTTGCCAGAAATTGGAGCTCTCTTCCGCTATCCGTGTCCACTGCCCCCTCCACATCCATATTCAAAAACTCCCACAAATCACACCTTCCTAATACCTGGTTATGCCCGTGTATCACATAACCCTACCCACACTACTATTAACTCCCCAAACTCCTGTCTGATCCCCTGTAGGCTTGGTCATCTGAAAGTGTACTTTTAACTGTATAATCTTACTTGATATATTTTCTCCTCCTAGCAAAATATAACTGACATTGTCTTTGTACTTATGTTGTATATCTTCTTTTACCTGGAGTGTTTTAGTAATTTCTTGTTATATTACTATGCTCAACATACATCATGTAACCTGTTTTGTGTATTATGCTGGATGTACTGTATTTGTATAACTTGATGCTGGAGCCTTTCTCCCCAGGCCTCTGCTGAAAATGGACCGGGTCCAGTCGGAATGTCCCGGTTAACAAATGTAAAATAAATAAATAAAACAGGGAATGAACAGTGTTTAGGAATAGCAGTTCTATGTAGAAGAGTAGTGAAAATTCTGGATGTTATATTAGTTAAAATGGGAAAAAACAATTATAGATATAAGATGGCAAGGAAAACTATATAGAATTATTACTATATATGTATAGTTGACTAGTAAAGAAATGGAGAATCTATTTCAGAAAATATTGGATTATGTGTTTATAAACATGGACTTAACATTTTACTTATTTTATTTAACATTTTTTTACCGTAAAAGTCCGACTTAGAATGAAGCCAGTTTTCAGTGGAGGCTCAGGGAGAAATGCCCCAGATGTATGTCTTTGTCCGTGGGAGGAAACCAGAGCACCCAGAGGAAACCCACATGAAAGCAGGGAGGACATGTAGACTGCTTACAGAAGGCTTTACAGCTGAGAATCGAACCGGAGAATCTCTTGCTGTGATGCAACAATGCTACTGCTGCACCACTGTGCCGTCCATAATAATTATAGGAGATTTTAACTGTAACTTAAAGAAAAAGAAAAGAAAAGGAGAAAAGATACAAAAAAGATGATGAAAATAGTAAAATGGAAATGTAGTTATACGGCGTAAAAAACACAGACTTACAGGAGAGGTACTTTAAAATCTGAAATAGAAGTTTTGGTATCAGAAGGAATAGGTATAATGGAAGAAAAACTATTGCAACAGATTTTTCAGATCATGTGCCAATATGTTTGGAAAATGTATCACAATAAAGAGTATATAAAGATAGGAAAAGGTATAATAAGAATGAATTAAAAGGAAAGTAATGAAAATGTAACGAAAGGTATTAAGCAATTATGGAAGTATCACATTAATATGAAAGCATTTTATGTTTATTGCTTGGAATGGTGAATTGCTTTTAAAAGAAAATACAAAGATGCTTATAGATTTTGGATAAATAAAGAAAAGAAAAACATGAATATGTTAAATATATAAAGATGTAATGAATAAGTTAGAAAATAATAACAGAGACTATTAGGAAAAGGAAAAAGAAATTGATAAGAACATTTATGAAAAAAATACAGAACTATTTATATAAACAAACCAGAAAGAAAAGAGAAAGTTTCACTTTATTTAGCAAGATAGTGAATACGGATAGTACTATAATGTGAGAGATAAAAGATACAGACGGTAATAAAAAGAAAAGTCAGCAACTAATTATGGAAATTGTAAATTATGTGGAGGAAACATTCAGTGAAAAAAAAAAGACATAAGAAGTTGGAAGCAAAACATTTTTTGAACAAATTAATAATTTGGAAAAGAGATCACAGTATATGAATTATAAAAAGCATTTAAACAGTTATTGAATCAGCATCAGGATCAATAGTATTGGGTTTGAAATGTATAAAAATGTAGAAAGAAGGCAGAAAAACTATTTAATATGAGTATTCAATAAATGGTTAAATGAAGGATTAAAATATAAGGAATTGTGTAGTGGAGTATTAAATTTTATATGGAAAAGTGGGAAGATATACAAAATCTGGAGATCCGTAGTTTAAGTAATGACGCCTTAAAACACAAGCAGTGCAAATGCTTTATACTCCTGCTTCTTTTTAGAATGGCTAAACTGCAGTTTTTTGTGAAGCCTGAATTGTACTAGTTTAACTCATCTCCCTTCCCCCTTCACACCTAACTTCAGTAGCTGTCAAAGTGCTAAGGGTAATTTGAGCTGTTACCTGCTGTGACTGACAGCTCACAGCAGGAGACTTGTCTCATGTACTGTTTTCTTGTTAAAGCTTTTACTTTCTGTATGGGTAGGGGAAGGACCAGGGAGCTGTGACATCATGGCATGGGTGTTGTTTTGGTGATGTCAGTTTGGGGAGTGAATTGCCCAGAAGACTACCTTTATTCATTGGCCTTGATTACATCAATTAATATGAGACTGCAGCAAGTTTTTCCAGGGTGGGATAAAAGTTTTTTGACAGTGAAACAACCACAGTACAGTAAGGTACTGTTCTAGTGGACAGAAACATTCAATTTAAAATATCTTAAATTTTGTATTGTTCATTCATAGCAGGGACTATAAATAGAGAGAAAAATGACAGAGAAGTTGAGCATTTAATAATGGAATCCCATTGTTGTCCTTTCATTTTTAAACAGAAGCATTACTTTTTTATTTATTTTTTGGTAAAATGTTAACACTTATTTAAAACTACATTTTCTTTGCAGAAACAGGTGTTATTTTACTTTCTGGTGCTGGGGTATGTGTTTAAAGTGCTTTTTACTGCATTGTTTGGGGAAAGCTACTTTTTTACAACTTAACCATTTTATCAGCTATTTTTATAGCTTAACCATGGAGCAACCTACTAGTTCCTTGATGGCATCTTCTTCCAGCCACAAAAAGAAAAAATATTGTGAATCAGCCTTTGCCAGAACATCAAGGTGATGTATTGCCTCAGCTGCATGGGGAGGAGGGTGACTGCTGTTGCCAAAGCTGGTTCCTCCGACCTCTCATCTTTTTCCTTAGGTACCACTTGTGTAATCCTTACAACCACCATGGACCAGGAGTTAGACATGTTCTTTGTCCCTGCTGGTCTGCCCTTGTTTGGCAGGGAAGAAGCACCTTTGTCTATTCACTGAGACAGGGTGGGAATCCTTCTCTTCTTAGCTAGAAAGCTGTGCCTAAACCTAAGGGGGGGGGGGGTGATTGCTGGCAGTTATGGGTCTGTTTCTTCATGAATTCCTCTCAAAAAGAAACAAAAGACTGAATGTGTATTCTCCTGTCTCAGTGACACTGGACAGGAGTAATTTATTGGGCTTAGCACAGGGTTTAGTGTAGGTTTTTGACCCTTCATATATGGCAAGCTCTGTTAAAAGAAAAAATAATCTTTCCTTTCCTGAAGAGATTTAGAGTTTGACCTACAAAAGGAGTGAGAGGGAATAGATGATGCAATATCTCCACAGATTTCTGATACATATTTTGAACACAATGTGACTTTGCAGATTACCTGCAAAGGATCTTTCTCTGAGACTGTTTCCAGAATCAATCAGTTGTTTCAGTGGGAAAACAGCATTGTTTCCTCAGTCCCTCAGAAAATGTTATGATTTACTACAACTGGAATTTCCTGAACATACTAATATTCCTCCTGATCTTTCTGCTTTGATGATGTCTGTAATTTCCCTGATAGTCAGCCTGCAGCTCCCCAAAAAGCAGATAGATTAAATTAGGTTCCTCAGTCTTTTACGTTTTTATAAACTAATCCTAGACCTGACCCAACAGCTATAGCGTTCATAGGTTCATAGATTAGTACTTGGCTAACTGCCCTTGGTGGCCATTTTAAGCCTAGCCAATTAACCCATGTGAGAATGAAACCCTGCACTGAGTCTATAAGGCAAATATCTTAACCATTATGCCAATCTCCCTCTCCCAGCTTCTGCTAAGCATTTTATTACTACTAATATCTTTCCTTCTTATAAGGACGAGAAAGCTTTTGATAAGTTTTGAAAAAATAGTGTATGCTTCTGCAAATCTTGTATTTAGAATTCTTAGCTCTCAAGCTCGCATGTTGAAATTTATCCTGACCTCTTGTGAGAATATGAAGAATGTTTTAGCATTGATTGCCTCTTGTGAGTAAAAATCTGCTTTGTATATTGTGGCTTCTATGTGCACATGACTCTACTGATGTCAATTCCGGGCTTGCTGCCACTGGAACTAAACCTCCCAGCAGATGTAAACAATGAAATGTTAAATTCTCCCTTGGATAGAGGATTAGTTTTTGGATGTTCTGCTGCAGAGGTGTTTAAGTGTAATTAGAGGGAGAAGCTGATTCAAGGGATCTTTCAGATTTTTCGGCCCTTCTTTTCCACGTTTACCAACGGATTCTATCCATTGTCTAACTTTCAATAAAAATCAATATAAACAGTCATAATCTGCCAGTAAACATATGTTTACAAAGCAATGGCAGGGAGGTTCCAAAAAGAAAGTAGGATCCCTCAGAAGAAAGGACAGTCTAATAAAGCTGTATGAGTAAATGATAGACTTTCCTCTCTCCTACCACCTTGGCAGTCCTTTAATTCTTCCAGAAGTCAGACTCTGTTTCTGTCATTGGCAACAGCTTGTTTCAGAGAGATAGGTTCTGGGAGATTGCAGATGTCAGTGTGAGTCTGTCTCTCCTTTTAAGGGAATTCCTTTTGTTCCATTAGACAAAACTCTTCTTTTCCCTCCTGTCATCTAGCATATGTTGGCTCAAGGGGTGATGGGAATGTCTCCCCTCCTCAGTTATGGGAAGGATTTTATTCAAGGATTTTTATGATGCTAAAGAAAGAAGCCCCTTGGAGACCATTTCTGGACCTTTCCTTTCTGAACCAGTTTATGATACTGCCCAAGTTTGAAATGTTGTCACTTCACAACTTGCAACTCCTTATTCCACATTTTAGTTTCCTAGTAACCTTAGATTTAGAAGATGTGTATTACCATATCCCAGTAGATCCAAAAGTCAGGTGTTTCTTAAGGTTTTATGTGCCTAGATCATATTATCAATTCGCTGCTTTACCCTTTGGGTTATCTACTGCTCCAAGGGAGTTCAGAAAGTGCCTAGCCCCTGTAATAGCCTACCTCAGACTGCAGAGTATTCACATTTTCCTTATTTAGATGACTTGCATATCTATGCAGAGTCTTTTTCAAACTGTCAAGAATCACTCACTTTAGTAAGGGATCTCCAACACAAGCTGAGATTCCAAAAGAACATTAACCAGTCTTTTCTGACTCCATCTCACAAGATTGTTTTTCTGTGGTGTCTGCTGTACATCACAGTTCACAAAGCTTTTCTTCCACAGGAAAAATAGAACTGTATTTGGAGCTATTGCTATGATTTCCACTCAGATGTCCATCTCTGTAAGGGAATTCCTCGAGATACTGGGTCTCATGGCTTCAGTGCTACTTATGATTCCTCTTGCAAGACTCCACATGATAAAGGTACAATAGTACCTGAAATCTCTATGATCCCAGCACCAACATCCATAGACCTCTCAAATTTTAATTCTAGGACTTTGTGAAAAGGAAGTGTATGTGGTGGAAATACCAAATCTCTCAGAATCCAGGTTTTCCATTCCTACCTCCTGCTCAAGCAGACAGCAACAACTACAGCCAGATCATGGTCAAATGAGGTCCTAGGCAGAATAAGAGATAAGGGCCCTCCCAAAGCAGCCCCCTGCAGCAGTCCCTTCCCCAGCCATTCCACTGTTTCAGTACATGGTTATTTCTCCCCAGTTATCACAAAACACTGTTCAGACCTTTCAATGTACATACTGTTTTCTTATTTACTTCTGCAGTGATTACAGATATTGAAATTGGTGTTAAATTAAAATTTTGTAGCACAGGAATGAATAGCCACTTGCTAAACAAAACAAAGTCTCACAGAGAAAACAGACTTGTCTTAGCATGAACAGTAAAATTCACTGCCCTTGAAACTCACATTCATTGAAACAGCATTAAATCCCACATTCAAAGAAAATGCATCTGACCAGTGGAGGATTAAGTTTACATTTGGGCAGTTTTCAAACCATAGGCTCCTTGCACACATTTTTAGGGCCATACATACATGTATGTGTTCTTTGAGTTACCTTTCTGATTGTATTAAATTATATTCCTTGTAGAATACAGCAACAATTGTTAGAATGTGTTTTAAATTTGTAGTTTTGAATATTCTTCCAGTAAGCAATGAAACAACATGTATGAACCAATAATGGCAACAGTACCAATTTTAGAAATGTTCAACCATAAAAGGCCACTCAAACTTCTGTCATTACAACCCACCAATATCAGTCAATATGCACATAGTAGGGATGTGCTGGTCTTCAAAGGATCAGCATGATCTACATGAAAGAATGCCAATGTTGCTGTGCAGGGATTTGTGTTGAGCCATGTCTGTTAAGATATTCATATATTATGTCAAAATACAATTTTGCAGTAAAACAGTTTGATTGCTCCGAAGATGTAAGCATTTCTTGTATCTGTCTATCTGAAGTTGTAAGCATGTCTTATAGCTATATATCAATGGAAAATACATGTATGAAAGATCAATACAGAGATTTAGACACAGTACCCTTTTTACACATTCCATGCAGATGAGGTTATTACATGTGTATAGGAGTGTGTGTGTGTGTGTGTGTGTGTGTGTGTGTGTGTGTGTGTGTGTGTGTGTGTGTGTGTGTAAGGAAGATGCTTAAGGGAAGCAGTATCATGGAGAAGGAAAGAAAAGTTAAAGAGTTTGGAGGTGGAAAATAAGAAGCTGGAGAAACATTTGTTTGATATGGAGTATTAAAATGCAGACAAAGATTCCTGTGTTGTGGATGATACAAATGAGAAGAGTTTAGCTGTCCCAGTGGAGAATGAATTAAGAGAATCTGTTGGAGTGGTGAAGATAACAGAATCAGGAGGGCTTGCAGATGATGTTCTGGGCATAATAATCAACAGGATGACCCAGTAGACAATTCTGCTGTTTCATAGAGTGAGAAGTCAATCCCCGTGTCCCACTTTATGAATCTCACGCCAGTAGTCAACTAACCAGACTGTGCCCCCCCCCCCCCTCTTTTGCAGATTCCTGGATCCGCCACTGATATATATATATATATATATATATATATATATATATATATATATATATATGATTTACCTTCAAAATGTTGATGGTCACTTTGTCAAAACTACTTCTGCAAACTCTGAACTGCGCCTTCTCAAACCCTTGAATGCCGATATTCCGAACCTTTAAAAACTCACCCCTTTTGTGACCCAAGTTACCATTTATTTGTAGGTGTTGAGCGGTCAGAAATGTCGACCTTAAGTTTTTCTTTGGCTTTCTGACATTTCAGCGGGATGGATTTAGTGGAAACGTTTCAGCGTTTTAGACATTCGACTATGTGCATTCAGCATTTTGGAGGTAAACCTATATATATATATATATATATATATATATATATATATATATATATATATGTATATATATATATATATATATATATATATATATATATATATATATATATGTATATACACACACACACACACACACACACACACACACACACACACACACACACACACACACACACACACACAGTGTGTGCTTATGTGTAAAAGTAAGAAATTTGAGATGAATGCTTGAATTTGAATTTCAGAACAGCAAATCTTGTATTACTGAAATGAAATCATATATAGCAGAATGGATCACAATTTAATATGCAAGCAAATAGTATACTATTAGAATTAGAAAATACATTTTATAAATGCACATGATTTGCCTTATTTTATTAGATAAATGTCAGGCATTTAATTATTATTTTTTTTTTTACCCAGCTCAATCAATTAACTAGATAAGCCCAAAGCTATAAGTGCCCTTTTTCTCTGGCAAACCAGTAGACTTGTCTGCATGACTGACTTGCTCTGTGTTGTGCAGTTTGTAAATGGACATTGAGGCAATTTGGTGCAAACGTAATGAAAATTGTTAGCATCTTATGATATTAACCATGTGTGCTAAACTGTGAGATATTTTAAAAATTAAATTAATGTATGATTTAAAATAGTCTCTATCATTGAAAGTGAAGAATTAAAAAAATCAAAGGGACTGCTAGATACTGCTTAAATGACTGATATTAATGAACTGTATCTGGACTTGAATAAGTGTACCTGTGTTAAATATTATATATTATCTTGGAATTTACTAATGATGTCGGTCTGGAGATGAATACTTTTAATTCCCTAATGACTGAGTTGCTGTGTAAACCAATGTTAAATAAAGATAATGCAGTCTGAGAATGTAATACAAGATTACTTCCTTTCCGTGAGGGGAATGATACAATGTTATCACTTTGTAACAGCTTGATCTGCCCTCTGCCTCTGAACATTCACTTGCAGTCTGGGGCTCATCTGCATCTGAATACATCAACTATTGGGAAAGAATTCTAAATCGTGATGCAAAGATGATACTCAGCATATAAAAGGTCATATTTAATGCACTGCATGGGTCAATTTTATTTTCACTAAAACTTTTGTTGTGTATGTGGTTATGTTGTCATTTAAAATAGTTTTTCATGCATATGTTGGGCTGCAGTTAAGATTGCTTGAGAAGGACAGTAATTTCACCTATAGGCTGTAGTAAAATATCTCTGGGTTGACTTTAATGCAGAATCATCATTAACTGGTCAGTGTGTGCTCCTGTATCTAGTATCAATGTCCTGTGAAAACCACAACAGAAATGTTTACGGTGATCTACACTGTACTTTTAGTGGAGAACAGGATTCATTTTGCCACAGACAGAGCAACACAAAGCAGAAAACAATGGCGCTTGCTACAATGGACTGACTGATTTTGAAATGCTGGCATTGGAAAATGAGAGCTGTAGACACTGGAAGAAGGAAAATGTGAAAGGTGTAATAAAGAAGAAAGAAAAAAATGTTTGTTTCTAGAATGCAAAAAAAGAACAGTTTTGAAGAAGTTTTAAAAAGCAATATAAATGCAATACTGTAGCCCAGACAGAGCAAGAAGGTTAACTTTCCCAGATGCAAAGTATTGGTGGGCACAATCAGCCAATTTGTACCACTCTTTAATGCAATGCCAGTTTTTAAAAGTCGGTATTGCATTTGCAGTCAAAACTCAAACCTGAGTGCTGTAGCTTTCAATGTGAGTGCTACATTGTTTAAAAGTGAAAAAAAAGAAAATTGTTTTTTTTTTAACTAAAATCTGAGAGTTGAAGCACTCTATGCTTCCTACATTTGTTTACATTTTACTACAATTTAAAAGAAGAAATTATTTTTTTTTTTAAATGCAGAAGAAGGGTGTTGTGTTCTGGTCTTGCATCACCAGGTGGAGACAGCGGACGCGGGAAGGGAAAAAAATGAGATTGCAATTTGTAAAAAAGGGTGTAAACTTCCTGTTGTTTCTTTAGAAGGTTGAATTAAAGAAATATGTTAATGTTGAACTTGGAGTCTGTCTATATTAATCTTCTGGCAACGTAACAATTTGGTGTTGAGGTACTTGTTTCTGCTTGTTTACAATGGCTATGGCTGCTACTTCTTTTCCTCACCCATTTTTGCCATACCGAGGTGAACCTGCTATACCGTTTGACATGTGGCTGAAAATGTTTAATAACTACATGCTGGTTGTTTGTGCATCAGGAGATGAATGGCAGGAAGCAGACAAAAAGGCTCTTGTCCTTCATTGTCTGAGAACAGAAGGTTGGAGACTGTTTTACATGCTTCCAAACCACGGTACGTCACTGGAGGACACCAGTAGGCCTTTACATGCTCATTTCCTCCACGGACGAATGTTGTTGCTGAGCGGCATCCTTTTAGAAAACGTGCTCAGGCTGCTCATGAAACTATTTCTCAGTATGTGGCTGCATTATGAAGCTTAGCAGTTAAATGTGAGTTTGATACTAAACTGGATGAAATCTTACTTGATCAGTTGATTGCCTACTGTAGTTTCTACTGATGCATCTGATTATGGGCTTGGAGCTGTCATTGCTCAAGTTCACCCTGACCATACAGAATGGACTGTTGCCTTTGCATCTAGGACTCTTCCTGCTTCTGGAATGAAATATTCTGCAATTGAAAACAGAGCCTCTTGGATGTGTGTGGGCTGTTGAATAATGGAGAACGTACTTGTGGGGTCATAAATTTACTCTCCGTACCGATCACAAGTGTTGACCATGCTACTGTCCTCCAAAGGGTGTGATCGGGTAAGCATGCAGATTGTATGATGCGCAGCTTCACTGCTGCCTTTCAGCTATACTGTTGCTTATCATGCGGGGTCACAGAATTACATTGCTGATTGTCTTTCTCTCTTGCCTTTGCCTGCTATTGCTGAATACATTTCTCAACCTGATCCTAGGCTTGTGGCAATGTTATCAGGTGCTTTAGCTGCCTTGTCACCTGGTGAATTTGCCTCTGCCTCTGCTTCCTGCAGTGAGTTGTCCACTCAACAAACCCAGCTCACTAGTGGTTGGCCTTCTTCTCTTAATGCAGCGGACATAAACATGTATCCATATTTCTGATTACGAGATGAACTCAGTGCACAAGATGAGTTTGTGTTTGTGGCACTCCTCTCATCGCTCTTGTTTCTGTGCTCCACACTTTGGTGATGCTTGCTCATGAAGGCCACCAAGGTGCGATGAGAACCAAACAGCGGTTGTGTGAGCTATACTGGTGGCCAGGTATGGATGATATGGTTGCAGCTCAAGTTAAAAATTGTCAGCTCTGCCAGTCTTTTGACAAGACTGACAATCCTTCAGTGGCACCTTTACAACCTGTTCCATTTTCATCTGAACCTTGGCAAAAGCTGGCTATTGATGTAGTGGCTTCATTTCAAATGGTTATCTGGAATTATCATTCTTCCCTAACCCTCATTGATTATCACAGTAAGTGGCTAGACGTTATCTTCATTGCCTCTGTCACTACTCAAAATGTTATAGATTTCCTGACTTCCGTTTTTAGCCGGTTTGGATATTTGCATACCATTGTCTCAGATAATGGATGTCAATTTACCTCTGCAGATTTTGCAGCATATGCAGCAGACAGAGATATACAACACATACATACTTCAGTATACTACCCAGCTGCCAATGGTGCCATTCAAAGGTTTCATTATGTTCTCAAAGGTTGCATACAAGTCACTATCTTACAAGTGAAACCCTGGAAAATGGTTGCGTCAGAATTCCTTCAGGTATATCGTGCAACACCACATGTTACTACAGGAGTTTTCCCTTTTGAATTGCTTCTTAGCCAGAAAATGTGAACTCCCCTCAATGTCCTTCCTCCTCCTGTTTCCTGCACAGTTAATGCTGACACTGTTGGTAAAAGGATCTCCTTTCTTCAAGAGAAAATGAAAACGTATTCTGATACTAGATGTGAAGCACAGCTTCCTCATTTTTCACAAAGGGGATAAGAAGTGTATTCGGAATCCACTACATGTTCCAAAAGCACATCCATGATTTTTACAACCTGTGGAAATTCAAAAGGAAATTGGTCTGTGTACTTACTTGTTGGCAGATGAAAAAAGTAACATTCTTCCCATTTATCCAAGTCAAATGCATGAGACAAGTGATGCTTAAAGGGATGCTCCAGTGGAATTTCTGCTTCAATCTTCAGTGACACCAAATACTGAACCTCCTCACATTCTTCCAGCTTGTGTGAGAAGGATACCTCATTGGCTTGATGACTACTTTGCATAAAAATAAATGTTGATGTAATTCAGTGTTCATTACAATGTTAGTGATGTTTAATTTACTTTTTGTAAGTGTAGTGCTGTTCTTAAGTAAGGGGAGAATATGTTATGTTCTGGTGTTGCGTCACTAGGTGGAGACAGAGGATGTGGAAAGGGAGAGACGTGAGATCATAATATGTAAAAATGGGTGTAGACTTCCTGTTGTTGCTTTGGATTGTTGAATTAAAGAAATATGTTAATGCTGAACTTGGAGTCTGTCTGAGGGGGGCACAGAAACAGGACCTCAGTGGCTGGTGGGGCTGATGTGTGCCAGTAGAAGGAACAGACATTTTTTTTCTCTTTACTGGAAAAGCTGGAGGGGTATGCATCTAACAGTTATAAGCTGATTACCCAGGGAGGGATCTGTTTTTCTTTGCTTTCGCTGAAGAGCTGAGGGGGTAGGGTGCAGGTTCAGGGTACTTGAGCCAGCTACGCTTCTGTACAAATTGGAAGGATTTAAAAATATAATAATGGCTGTGATATGACAAAATGTGAAATTGGAAAATGTGTCAAAATATCATTTGTAGAAATCTGAAGATTATGGTAATTATGAACAAGAAAATGTAAAGGACTGTAAAGTAAAAATAGATCAACTCAGGCAGATAGATGGAGCCTCATTTTAATGCCTCATACCTGTCTGCAAACATAACTTTACTGCATTGCTGATCTAAAGGATTCACTGATAACTTTGCCTAGAAATGGATATAGATTCACAAAACATGCTATATATTTTTAAAGGTTTTAACAATGCTAGTTTTAGAATAGGATTCACAAATAGAATATGCACTGCATATTGCCTACATGGCAAGAAACACACACAACAGGGGCTTATGTAATTCACAGGCACAGAAGTACTGTGATTACATAGTGTACACACTGTAGTGGGGTGGGTCTATTTCATTTTGTCGAACAAGCTAAAAATCGAATACCTCTTCACTGAACTTTATCCACTGAAACTTAATCCACAGAATGATCATTTCAATGAAGTTTTTTCGAGGGAGAAAAACTAATTGGCCATCATTGGGAGTTTGCCCTTTTCCCAACTGTAGTGTGATCTTGGCGTTAGTATATTTAGTTGGGGGGGTTTCAGATGCAGGACCCTACCTGGGTGGGTTTTTAATAGTGTGTGTTTTGTGATGGTTGGTTGGTTGGCTGAACAATTATTTTCCCTGTGAAAATCTTCACCAAAATGATCGTTTGATGGGTTAAGCTTTGATGGATAAAGTTTGACGGAGAGGTATTCGATTTTTAGTTTGTTCGATGAAATGATACAGACCAGGTGACACACATACAGTGATTGGGATTCAAGTCAGAAAATCAAATCTGCAATAAGTAAAACAAACTTATTCACACTGTATTCTTCAATAGAAAAATGTTACTAAAAGCCTTGCATACTCCATCACCAATACAGTGTTGTTGCAAATCATACAAAACATAAATGTGTTGTCAGTATAGCACACAGGTACACATTAAAAAATAGAACAAACAACACAGAACCTTATCTATACTCTTAAACTGGATGATAATTTCACACAAAATAATAAAAACAAAACATACAAACAAAAAACATCATTCATAGGACCAGCATACAGTCATTCAGTATAAATGACACCACAAAAAATCACATTCTTTAATTTGCAGGCCATAGTTTGTCTTGACTGGATAGTACAACATGGCAGGTAGACCTTTCCACTTTGTGATGTGGTAGCATGAATCTACTAATGGATACTGTACAGCACTGAGAATCTAGCATGGTGCCAAAGCCATTAGGGATAAAGGACTGCATTGTTGACTCAGTTCCACAACACACTGTCAGGCTTAACATCAATGAAAAAAATGCAGCTCCATGTCAGGAATACCTAGTACCAAGACATTGTTCCATGTGCAGGAATACCTAGTACCAAGACATTGTTCCATGTGCAGGAATACCTAGCACCAAGCCATTGTTCCATGTGCAGGAATACCTAGTACCAAGTTATTGTTCCATGTCAGGAATATCTAGTACCAAGCCATTGTTCCATGTCAGGAATACCTAGTACCAAGACATTGTTCCATGTGCAGGAATACCTAGTACCAAGACATTGTTCCATGTGCAGGAATACCTAGTACCAAGCCATTCTTCCATGTGCAGGAATACCTAGTACCAAGACACTGTTCCATGTGCAGGAATACCTAGCACCAAGACATTGTTCCATGTGCAGGAATACCTAGTACCAAGCCATTCTTCCATGTGCAGGAATACCTAGTACCAAGACACTGTTCCATGTGCAGGAATACCTAGTACCAAGCCATTCTTCCATGTGCAGGAATACCTAGTACCAAGACACTGTTCCATGTGCAGGAATACCTAGCACCAAGACATTGTTCCATGTGCAGGAATACCTAGTACCAAGACATTGTTCCATGTGCAGGAATACCTAGTACCAAGTTATTGTTCCATGTCAGGAATACCTAGTACCAAGCCATTCTTCCATGTGCAGGAATACCTAGTACCAAGTTATTGTTCCATGTCAGGAATACCTAGTACCAAGCCATTGTTCCATGTCAGGAATACCTAGCACCAAGCCATTGTTCCATGTGCAGGAATACCTAGCACCAAGCCATTGTTCCATGTGCAGGAATACCTAGTACCAAGTTATTGTTCCATGTCAGGAATACCTAGTACCAAGCCATTGTTCCATGTCAGGAATACCTAGTACCAAGACATTGTTCCATGTGCAGGAATACCTAGTACCAAGCCATTGTTCCATGTCAGGAATACCTAGTACCAAGCCATTCTTCCATGTGCAGGAATACCTAGTACCAAGACACTGTTCCATGTGCAGGAATACCTAGTACCAAGACATTGTTCCATGTGCAGGAATACCTAGTACCAAACCATTGTTCCATGTGCAGGAATACCTAGTACCAAGCCATTATTCCATGTCAGGAATACCTAGTACCAAGCCACTGTTCCATGTCAGGAATACCTAGTACCTAGCCATTGTTTCATGTCAGGAATACCTAGTACCTAGACATTGCTCCATGTCAGGAATACCTAGTACCAAGCCACTGTTCCATGTCAGGAATACCTAGTACCAAGCCATTGTTCCATGTGCAGGAATACCTTGTACCAAGACACTGTTCCATGTGCAGGAATACCTAGTACCAAGACACTGTTCCATATGCAGGAATACCTAGTACCAAGACATTGGTTCCATGTGCAGGAATACCTAGTACCAAGACATTGTTCCATGTGCAGGAATACCTAGTACGAAGACATTGTTCCGTGTGCAGGAAAACCTAGTACCAAGACATTGTTCCATGTCAGGAATACCTAGTACGAAGACATTGTTCCATATGCAGGAATACCTAGTACCAAGACATTGTTCCATGTGCAGGAATACCTAGTACCAAGACACTGTTCCATGTGCAGGAATACCTAGTACCAAGACACTGTTCCATGTGCAGGAATACCTAGTACCAAGACATTGTTCCATATGCAGGAATACCTAGAACCAATACATTGTTCCATGTGCAGGAATATCTAGTACCAAGTCACTGTTCCATGTGCAGGAATACCTAGTACCAAGACATTGTTCCATGGGCAGGAATACTTAGTGCCAAGACATTGTTCCATGTGCAGGAATACCTAGTACCTAGCCATTGTTCCATGTCAGGCATACCTAGTACTAAGCCATTGTTTGGCAAACAAAAGTGAATACCAGCAATCATCTGTGCGGGCTAATGACAGCCTGATCTGTCCAGTAAAAAGGCCTAATATTGAAGACTCATGTCATCATCAGTCAGCCCACACTGCATGTAGATATATTAATGCAGGCTAATAAGAGTGAAAGTCTAATAAAGGCTGTATGAATCCCCAGTTTTGTAGATCACAAAACCAAAGCATGAGTACCAGCCACATATAAATGTATGCACTCTCTGGAAAAAACACAGATGGACCATCAATCCTTGGCTGTAAAAGGTGTATCCCATAAGAAGCTAGACAGTTCTGTTCTCAGTATCCACTTATATGAACACGTGTAACAGATGTGCAAGTGACAAGAGTCCAGCTGCTTCTACTTCTTATCCTAAGTGCTGTGAATCGACTGTCTTGGGATCCATGTACACACAAATACTGCATGTCCTGTCATTGCATGGGCTGCCAGTCACGTCCACCTGCCTATGTCATGGTAGAAGGTGACAAGTGGGAATTGAGTGTACATGTGTATAGCTGTGTGCCTAGTTTCTGAGGATCAGCGTACTTGTACATCCAACAGATCAGATACTGATGCTGCAGTATGTTCCATGCTATACTGCCTTTCTGAGTAATAGTATCTTGAAATTATTATTATTGGTGCCAGCCTCTGCCTATTTCTTATCACTAACTCCTGTGCTGTGCCCTGTGCTGCCTTACTGTTAACATCAGGAATGGACAGCTACACCAATAGTTTTAAAAGTGGGTGATGGTACACAGACCAAGGACCCTGCTGTATGAATGGTTTACAGTTATAATACCTAGAATAACAAGACTACAGCTGTGGATATGAGAGGATGTATTAAATATGAGATTGTGGTTTTACAAAGAGTTTCAAGATTCATTAAATTTTTGATGACCACATTTATTTCTTATAGTTACAAGTTACAAGTCTAACACATGTGATAGGGAGCCCCCAGATCAGAACTGACATTTATGGCATACTTGGTTGATGCTCATGGTATCATGCATGTACATACATGACACATGGTACTGATGCTCAAAGTACCATATATGTATGTATATGGCACACGGGGCTGATACTCATGATACCATATATATATATATATATATATATATATATATATATATATATATATATATATATTCAAAGCACAATGGGCTGATGCGCATGGTACCATGCAAGTACATAAATAACACAGGGTGCTGAGGTTCATGGTACCATAGATGTACATTTATGGCACAGGGCCCTGATGCTCATGGTACTTTACATGTACATTCATGGCACTTCAGGCTACTGCTCCTGGTACAATACATGTACATGTATGGCACTCTGGGCTGGTGCTCATTGAACCATGCATGTACATTTATGAGATACAATAGGCTGGTGCTCATGATACCATACATGTACATTTATGACACAAATTGGACTGATGTTCTTGGTATCATGGCCAATATTTAGCAAATACCCATGGTACTATAGCTGTACTTTAATAGCATGTAGGGCTGATGCTCATGTACCATACATGCACATGTACATTTATGGTACACATTGGGCTGATACTCATGATACCATACGTATACATTTGTGGCACACACTGGACTGATGCTTATGATAACTTACATGTACATTTATGAAACACACAGTTAAACGAGAATTTCCGTCCATACATGTATACTGCTAATTTGTAATGCCTGACCACTGAAAACTTCTTTGGATAAAATTCATTAATAATTTAGTGGAATAGAAGTAAATAATTTAAGTCCAAGGTATTTCTATTACTGGCACTGACATACTGTGGCAATGTTATTTTTCTACATAACAGAATAACGTTAAAAAAGACCAGATCATCTGTTTACAAGCATGTCAATGATAAAGCAAAACTTTACTTAGCATATTGCAATATTGATTAAGGTACTAAACAAAAAAAAAAAAAAAAAAAAAAAAAAAAGAGTTCCCACCACTGTTTTCAGAAACTACATAGAAATGGCGCATCCCACTACAATAGTATTTTGATCCCATTGACATTAATGAAAGGTTTAACCTGCCTCTCCAGCAAAATGCAAAGAATGTGCCTTAAAGTATGAGAAAGGCTGTTATAATCCCATCACTCTACACACAATGTTTGTGCTCCTACAAGGAATACATAAATGAAAAACTGGTAAAAGCGTGTTGTGGATTCCATGTGTCGTTAGGAATTTCAAGCGTATCTGTTTTGGTAAGTAAGATAAGTACATCAACAAAAAGCCAGTATCTAAATGTTGAAGAAGAGCAAGGCTTTTCTTTTGTAGCCCTCTAATTTGAGTGAGCTGCCTTAATGACATGTTTTCACATATCTGTTGGTTTTAGTAGGACCACATCTTAATACGGGATATCATTAAAGGCCTGATTGGCACGTTTGTTGAATCATAATGCTACTGTTTCTCATCTTCTGTTTAGACGTTACACTGCTTTAGAGAATGAGCGACCTGCACATCAGCAGCCTGATTGGAGAATGAATGTTCTCCAGCACGATGTTAATCTACAGGTAATGCCTGCTGAAAAACGAGTCTGACACTTCATGTCAGCATATTAAGCTGTTTTGGAGCTCGGACTAAAAGTAACCTGATCTCTACCAGTATTTTACACCTGCTAAAAAGCACTTTTGCTGTTTAGCAAGTGTAAAATAAAATATATATATATATATATATATATATATATATATATATATATATGTGTGTGTGTGTGTGTGTGTGTGTGTGTGTGTAAAGAGTGAAAGTGATAGATAAAGCCTAACATAAAGGTGGAACATAGGCTCAAAAATAGGATTTTAAGTACTGCTCTTTTAAAATTAAGAAGTTGGTTTAATAACAGGATTTGTGTTACCGTAATTCTTCTCAAGCACAAGTGTGTTTCTGTTTTCAGGTGTGTGAGGGAATCAAATCGATCGACCAGTGGCAGCATGCAAACCTCTCGACTGGAGGTCAATAGGTTTGTATAACTCTCAACCTCTTAGTTCAAGAAATCTGGATAAAGCTTAAAATAAATGAGGAACAAAGGCTGAAAAATAGGAACACATTTTAAATATTGCTCTTATAAAATTAGAAGGTTATTTCAATTTGCAAGCATTTTCTGAGGGAAATGAAACCTGAAACTCAAATTTATGTCATTATTTAGTGATCTCAATCCCCAATGATTGGCAACAAACCACACAGTTTAGGAGTAAGGAACCAAACAAAATTAAGTAAACATATAGATATTTTTGGAAAATGTTATATTCTGGATGTAAAATACTTCCTATAATACCATTTATATATGCTACAGCAAATCTGAAACATTACGAGGAGGAACTATTTTGCATAAAAAATATATAAAAAAATAATATAGTAATAAAAAATAAGTAAGTAAAACACAACATGTTTACTGACAGCCCATTTTGTAAGCACAATAATGCCCTTCCTCAGTGGCATCAGGCCTCAAAACATCCCTGTCAGGCATTATTTACATAGTAACACACATGCTGTTGGGCACTATTGCTTGCATATGGCCCTGTACCGATTAACAAGCTACAGAAACAAGCAAGAATTTGTCACGAACAAGATATTTTGGTGCTTAATAGTCTATTGCAAACACTGATATATACCATTGAAATTTAATCCTCTTAAAGCATCTAGGAAACTATATTCAGGTCATTATAGTTGACCTGCTCCTTTTGTTTGGGCCCTTGTATGAGTTACATACATTGCTCTGTAGTATTACATGACCTAGGGATTTGCATGAGCAATGATTGACTTTATCTTTGTCTTCACTGTCCAAAAATGTCTTTCCTTCTGATGGAGCTATTTGGGGTAGAGGAGGTTAACCAAACTTTCCGTCATTATGTCTGAAAGTAGCAGGAAGCATAAAAAAGTGAAATAGTATAGTACATTTGCCTTCAGAATTATGACATTAAACAATTTTCTCTTCTGATGCAAGCAATGAAGTTAAGTACATGACTGCCAACAAGTAAGAAAATAGTTATTTGCCCTTGCATAATTCATCAGAGGTGGTCTGTTTACTGAGTTCAGTAGTTTAATTCTGAAATGTATTATATATTCATTCTGTTATGTGCTCTTGTCAGCTTGCCCTGATCATCTAGGCTAATTCCACAAACAGAATATAAAATCACACACTTTTAAAGCAGCAGAGCAATGTGACTGATAAGACCTTACTATTGTACTTCTTTAGTAGGACAAGAATATGAAGGTTTTCCTTACCCTTACAATTCTCTCTTAGGCCTAGGATGTGAAGGCCATCTTTACCTTCATACTTCCCTGGGGGCCTAGGATGTGAAAGCTTTCTTTTCCATCACACTTCTCTGGTGGGCCTAGTGAGGAGGCTTTCTTAATCTTCACACTTCTCTGGTGGGCCTAGGATGTGAAGGCCATCCTTACCTTCGTACTTCCCTGGGGGCCTAGGATGTGAAAGCTTTCTTTTCCATCACACTTCTCTGGTGGGCCTAGGATGAGGAGGCTTTCTTAATCTTCACATTT
>NC_056735.1:1441844068-1441866568 GCF_019279795.1 Protopterus annectens | reverse complement strand
AAAAATAAGCAAAATCATTTGTTACAGTCCATCCACATATTATGCTGCATACCAAATATTTAATAATGTATTTGACATATTTCTGCGACACTTTTATCCTCTGCATGTATGAAAGTAAGACAGGGCAAGAAATTACTGGGATCTCAGGCTGATGTTAGATACAACAAAAATCATAGAGCCACACCTAAAGGGTAGAATTTCTGGAATTCACTGGGGTAAAGGGCACAGGCAGTACCAGTTTATAACATGAAAATAATGCCAGGTAAATCTAATAATGGTTTTTGACTAAATACCACATATATTACATTGGAAAAGACTCTAGATATGTCCACTTAGACTTTTCAAAGCAATTGATGTGATAGCACTCAGCAAGTTGGTGAAATATTTAGAAACATGTAGTGTGTCGAGTAGTATACCATAAAGTACATTGACTAGAAAACAGAACAAAATGGATCACAGTAAATAGAGTCCATATAAATGACTGATTGATGATTAGATGGGTATGACAGAGGTCAGGATTGCATTTGGTCTTTACAATGTTTTTACTGGTGACACTACAGAAGGCCTGTAAAGAAAAGGTTTCATGTTTGCCAAGGATAGAAAGTTACACAACAGTAATTAACAGCAAAAGCATGTGTAGGAATGATGAAACAATAGTGCTTATTGACAGAAGCAGCTATAGGGAGAATGGCCAAATGCTTAGATCGGAGGTTGTTCTAGCACATGGCAACTTAAGTTTGGCAAAAAGCAATGCAGACCAATCCATATGGTTACAAAATCTCAGGAAAGCAGAGGAGAAGCAGTGGCAATAACTTAATGAGGAAAGGAACTTGGGGTGAATATGTCAGAGGAGCTAACGAGTGGCAAGCAATAAGCAGTGAGGAAGGTTGGTAGAGCACTGAGAATCATGGGAAAAGGCACTATCAATTGAACAAGATGTTATTATTCTTTGTTCAGGCTGCTGGCAGCAAATTATTCAGAGCATTGAATACATTTCCCAAGGTCCCATCATTCTAAGAGCACAGATAGGAAATAAACAGTTCAAAGGAAGATAACAAATCATGCATGGTATAGTTAATAAAGAAAGATTGGAATACATTAGCATGCATATTCCTCAAAAAGGAGACAGACTGAACATGATATAAGCTTTTAAGTAACTTAAGGGAATGCATAACATCCTCCTAGTTATAGACTATCAAAGATAGAGAGAGAGAGAGATTTCTGTGGACAAGAATACACAATTTGAAGCCATAAGGGGGACTTTTCAGGGGGACGTACAAGGAAGTATTATTTACTAAAGGAGTGGTAAATGACTGTAGTGACTATTCTAAAGAGGTTGTAAGCTTTGTATTTCAAAAATGCATGGGAAAACTTGTGGCAGTCCTTATGTGGGACAAAAAAGTAAGCAAATAAAAAGAAATAAGCTGCTGTTTAAGCAGGACCTGGCATTTCCTCTGGGTAGTGACAAGAGCTCACTATCTACTGCAAAGTTTAGTTTTATGACATGTACAAATTCTTGCGCTGTTACTCCTGTACAGCATAATTTATGACCATTTGTAGGAAGAAACTGTGAGATGGATATCATTCCTATTTTTTGACAGAAGGGGGATTCTGACAGAATCCTCCTCAATGTAATGTAACTTATAGTTTAGTGTAAAATTGATACCTCTGTATTGATCATTACTATGTAACCTATTCTGTCTATTGTGATGTTGGTCAAGTGCTTTTTTTATTTAGTGTTTTCTTTTTTTTTGTAACTTTGCAACTTGTAATGTTCTGTGACATCTAGTGTGTGTTTTACATAATGTTGTTTTACTATTGTACTGGAGCTTTTCTCCTCGGGTTTCCACTGAAAAGGGGCCACAAGCCCATCTGGACTAACCTGGTTCACAAACAATAAATAAATAAATAAAAATAAATAAAGAAGTCTTTTGTGATGGAATAGTTTTGTTTTGCTTTATGTAGAACTAAATGAGCAGACCTTCTACTAATAAATTTTTTTTCTTTTCATAATTCAGTGAAAACCACCAATGTGATGGGCTCTTGACTGATTGCAAGATGATTTTTTTGGGGTAATGTAAATCTGTGAAAATGTATGATGTTTAGACATTGGACCTTCTGTTTTTTACCATATGAAATATATATTCTGCAGTTATTAATGCTCTAAAACCCCTGAATCAGAAATATCATTAAAAATATCACACTGTGAGAGGCGCACACAGTAAAATCTCTGTACAAAGATTCTATTCAATCAAAGCAATATTATTTCTGCAAGTAGAAACTACCTTTCCGAATACATCCTGATAAATTGTAGAATATGTCCAGAATGTGAAGGCCTGTGAAAATATTCTCACTCCATTGTTATGTTTCAAAAAAGTACCAGAAAGCTGAGTAGAACTGGATGTTCAGACTCTTCAAGAGCAATTGTCAGTCAACACACATCCTGTTCATGAAACCGTGTAGGAAATAATTATTTGATAACTGTAAAAGAAAGGCTTTCCACTGTATCTGGCATTACATATAAGAACAATGTCAGGATTACAGTTATGGTTCAGATGTGGTTTTTATAAAATAAATGCAAGAAAAGGAATGGTTCATATACACCACAAGGAGGGAGCGGTATCTTGCTCTCCACAGATCATTCCTTAAATGTGTTGTGATGTAGACATGATTAACTACTTCACATATCCAGAAAATCTTGTATGCATTTATCAGTGTGCCAATGTAAGTAAATGCTCTCGCTGAAGCTAGTTGGGATTTTCCATGTTTACCGTATGCAGTTTCTAGAGACTATAGCCATTCTTAGTTCAGATCTGTATTACAGAGCTTGCCTTCAATAATATACAAGATACTCCCTTCACACAGACATATTACTGAGCACACAAAGTTTCAGTGTCACCATTCCTCTCAAAGTCTTAGTTCAAGAAATCTGGACAAAGCCTTACATTATGGGGGGCAAATACCCAAAAATAGGGCCAGATTTTAAACAGTGCTCTTACAAACTTAGAAAGTAGCTAGAATAACATGGTCTGTGTAAAAATGCATTTTCTAAAGGATATGAAGTCTGAAACTCAAGTGTTTGTTATTATTTAGTAGTTTCATTCCTCATATCATCCAACTGATTTGCCAGAAAAACATAAATTTTATGAAGAACAGACCAACGATTTGAGGGGAAAATCTGGACATTCTGCAAAAATATGTACAGTTGAGAAGTATGACTTGTGTCACTTGTTTAAGCCTTTGTAGTGGAAAGCAATTTCACAGCACTGTTTACTCTTAAGTACTCACTTTCTTGTAGTGTTTATGTTGAAAGTGCAAAACCATACATGGGAGGGAGTTTGAGGAAAATGCAGTTTTCCAGTTGTGGAATCCTTGACAGTAGCAAATTATACACCTTTATGGTCTATATATGTGTAGTGCGTAAGTACACAATGAGTGTGCAGATGTTTACATTTGAATTGTTTAACAGAAACAGACATGGCTCTTACATACAGACTCATGGCTGCTGTTTTACATAGGTTCATAGGTAGGTACTAGGCTATCAGCCCTGGGGCCTATACAAGCCCAGCCAAAAATGTACCCTGGCTTTTGCCACCCAAGAAAATTATTTTCATGTGCCACTGTCGAGCAGAGCCATAGAGTTGATCCCCTAGGGTGAATAAGGTGAATTTCCTATTTCCCATCCAATCATCAAGATTTTTCTTGAAGAGTGCTAATGAGGAGCTTTGTTTGATATAGATAGGTAGTTTATTCCAGAGTATGGGAAGTCTCTGAGACAGGAATCTATCCCTCCGGCATGTTCTGTTTATTGTGGTGACAAGGTTTAGGTCCCTAGAGCGTGTAGCTCGGATAGATTGGGATTTCTTTAAGTGGAGCATGTCCAACAGCTCTGGGTTTGACATAGCTTTGTATGTTAGGCAGAGATCACCTCTGAGTAGGTGATATGTGACTGAGTAAAGCTGGAGTTTTTTGAGACGGACTGCATAGGGCATCTGTTTGAGGCTGGTAATCCTCTTTGTGAGGCATTTCTGCGGCCTTTCCAGTTGTTGTCGATGTCTTGTGAGGTACATACCAAAAGGGGCGTTGTACTCTATAATGGGTCTAATGAGTGATGAGTAGAGGGGAACAATGACCTCTTTTTTTCTGGATGAGAAACCTTTTGTGATGAGGTGTGCCACGTAGCAGGATTTCCTGACTACTGTGGCGATGTGAATATCAAAGGAGAGACTACTGTCCACCTGTGTCCCAAGGTCTCTTATCACACTTTCGGTGTTAAGTATACTACCACCTATGTTGTAGTTCATGGGCGCAGAGTTTTAACCAAAGGGGATGACAATGCACTTTTTGGCATTGAGCTTGAGGCCATGGCTTTGACAACAGGCATCTGTCTCAGTGAGGCCCTTTTGTAGGATGTCCACATCATTAGAAGTTTTGATTATGGCTCATAGTTTGCAGTCATCTGCAAACTTTGTTAGCCAAAGACCTTCTGTGTTAGCCTGTACTTCAGAGAAGTAGATACCAAACAGGAGAGGACCCAGGACTGAACCCTGTGGTACTCCACTTGTCACTGGTCTGAAGTTGGATTTGGAGTCTGCTACTTTCACAGTGTGGGTTCTGTCAGTGAGCTAGTTGGCAACCCATCTTGTGACATAGGGATTTATACCTAGTTTAGTGAGTTTATCTATAATTCCAGAGTGGGTGATGGTGTTGAAAGCCTTGGCAAGATCTAGATAGGCTGTGTGAACCACCTTACCCTTGTCTATGGCTTTGGTGACTGCTTCAAAGAAGTCTATCAAGTTTAGGAGACATGATCTGCCTTTTACAAACCCAAACTGGGTGGCGTCCAGAGTTTGGAGATTACCAATGTCTTTGTTTATAAGTTCCATGATGATACGTTCCATGGCCTTGCAGACCAGGCTCATCAGGCTAATGAGGTGGTAGTTCCCGGGGTCCATGGTGGCTCCCCCCTTGTGGAGTGGGATAACCGTCGCTGTGCGCCATTCAGCAGGCACATAGCCTGAGATGAGACTACGACTGAACATGGTACTTAGGTGAGGTGCCAGTTCATTCTGTATTTCATGTAGAATGCAGCCTGGGATGTTGTCAGGTCCCATGGATGCTGTGTTCTTGGCTTTGGAGAGTGTGTTTTTTACCTGTGTAGCCATGATTACAGGAACTTTGCATTCTTCCGGTATAGAGATGGGCTCTTTAAGGGGTGAGATGGGGGGTATAGTTAGCACTGAACCTATCTGCCAGGATGTTGGCAATATCAGTTGGGTCTGTATATTTACTGCCATTGTGCTGTAACTCAGAGCAGATCTGAGTGTTGCCACTGAGATTCTTAACATAGCTATAGAATGCTTTGTGGTTGTCTTTAGAATCAGTGGTGATTTTGTTTTCGTAACTAGCTTTGGAGGATTTTATCAGGGATCGCAGCTTCTTACTGAGGCTGACCAGGGAGCTCCTCAACTCATGGAATTTTACTCTCTTTTGCAACAGTTTCTTCCTTCTGTTGTACAGTTTGTTTATGGCAGGGGACCACCAGATTGGCTTCCTTTTTTTGGAGGATAGCGTGTTGGTTCTGTTTGGGATAGCATGATCCATGCACTCATGTAAGTGCTTATAAAGTGCAATTGTGTAGGATTCAGTAGTTGTAACTGTATTGTCCATCTGCATGGGTGTCATTAAGTTCACCACTTCTGTCTTAAGAAGCATGAAGTTGGCTTTGGAGAAATTTTTTACCATGGTTTCCTTAATGGGGGGTAGGGGCTGGATGTGGATATCTAGGGTAATTAGCTTATGGTCGGATCGGACCAATGAGGCATTGACTTTAGGTGTGGAACACCAGTCACGCATGTTAGTAATGACTAGATCTAGGATACTGTTGCCAATGGTGGGGGTGTGGATAAGTTGATCCAGGGCATTGGAGTTTATGAATTCCAGAAAGCGTTGAGCAAAGGAGTTGGTACATGAGTAGTTTTCCCAGTTAGTGGTGGGGTAGTTGAAATCACCCATTATTAGGGTGTTTGATTGAACCCTAATATTTTCCAGTACATAAAGAAAAGAGGAGTGGGAATCCTGTGTCATGGTGGGTGAACTGTAGCAAGTTACAATTTGGATTGCAGTTTTGCCCAGAGTTAGTTGCACTTGGATAACCTCGGCTGCATTATGCTGAGCAACTAGCCTGGAGGTGTGTATATCCTTAATGAATATGGACACACCTCCGCCTTTGGTGTTCCGGTCCAGGTTACATGGCCGAAAAGTGTGGTATGTGTTATAGCCTGGTAGTGCAGGGGTGCTCTCTGGAGCCTTGAACCAGGTCTCAGTCACTGCACAGATATCGATGTTCTCCATTTTAAGGAGTGCCTCGAGTGAGTGCATTTTGAGATTTAGGCTTCTAGCATTAAGTAGCATCACCCTCAGGTTTTGCTTGCCTGTTCCTGTTACGGTGGTGAATTTGTCATTTGAACCTTGCCTAAAAAAGGCACTATAGGGGCACAAGATGGTGCTGACCTGAACATTCAGAAGTAAAACCTTGTTGATCTGCCAGCAGTTGTCAATTAAAAGCCCTTTTAGACAATTCAAAAGTATTTATTTATTTATTCATTTATTTATTTTAATTATGTTTTGTTGATTGAGCCAATCCCACTATCTTACTGGCCTCTTTTCAGAGGAGAGTCAAGGCAGTATTTATACTACTAGGGAAAATTTGGCCACAGTACCAGGGGAACTTCCCATACTCTTTCTGGTTGCTGCAACAGGTCATAGAGTGGTTGCAGTGCACACTGGGAAGAGAAGGAGATGGAGAAAAGTGTTTCCGAGAGAGAGAGATGGCATTCTATTAACTGTTTTGGAAGATGGTGGCTTACTAGATGAAACATTGCTGACAAAGATGAGTGAAAATTAACCTAGCACAGCTGCTGCTTCATGAAGAGGGAGATCAGGGATCACTAATTTAAACGTCAGAAATGTCAACAGGATTTTATACAATCGCAGTCAGAGCTTAAAGGTAGCATGACTTAAAATGAGATATGTAATGTTTGAGTGAGAAAGATTGGGTAGATTGAAAGTGATGTATAACGTTTGCAACTGTGTCACCACTATGGTTTGAGATATAAAATGCTTGCCACTAGGATTCTGTCAGTGTGCTTTGTTTTCATTTATATAAATGTATGATTGCCTGTGTAGTAAGTGATGGTTTAATAAAGATGTTTCTTGTTTTTTAAAAAAAAGGTAAGGATTGAATAATTTATGTAATATTGCTTAGGTTATATGATATATAGAAATATATGTGAAGTGTAATGTTTATGTTAACATAGTGTGATTACTTTTATATGAACGTAAATTTGCTTATGTCACAAGTGTTAACTCAGTAAAGGTTTGTTTAAAAAAAGGCATGGAGCATGCTCACACTCTTCATCTCAGATGTATGGAACAAATGCTGTTTGAGATCTTATGAAGGAAAACACAATAACCTATGCAAATGTGGGTCAGAAAATAGCTTAAGCTTCTACAGACTTTCCTTATCAACTCAGATTGTTACCTGTTGTATGAATTTCATCAATATGAGGGGTCAACACGTTGACTGCTGTGTTGTTTGGGTCACTGCTATATCTCTTTTAGGCATCTCTAGTAAAGACATAAGTGCATTTATCCATGTAGGTAAAGAGCCTTTCTGCAATGTATCTTTTGAAACTATTGCATTTACGGAGACTTTTCTTCTGAAATGTGACTTAAAAAACTGTGTCTCCCATGGCTAATTATACCCTTGTTGGTATGAATATTCAACCAAAATGTTGTGTTGTACTAGACTCACAGAGCTGATATCCAAGCTGAACAAGGTAAGACATTATTTTCTTCATTTTGCATTTAGTTTCTGCAGTTAAAAAAGTTCACAATGATAGAAACATTTTGAGCATTAGATCATGTTAAAAATGTCACCAGAATACTCTGTTTGCATTCCTCGTGCTGCTAATATGTATGGGTTAAAAGCATATGTGCATTATGTAGGGCTCAACTGATAATTTAATTCAAACTTGTACTGAAAATAAATGCCCTTAATGTGGGAAAGTATGCCAGACTTACCAGAATTCTATTAAATTTACTAGGAAATACAAGCATCATTTTTGGTTTAATTGTTGTCAGGTTCAGGACCCTGATAAATCATAGCTGTCCACTACTGTTTCTATTCCACCTGAGATTCCCACATCAGAGAAGGAAATTGTACATGATACTGTTAGCTGTGCAGGTGATACTGATGAACAGCCTACTGATATTATTGTGGGTGTACATGATACTGTTAGCTCTGCAGGTGATATTGATGAACAGCCTACTGATATTATTGTGGGTGTACATGATACTGTTAGCTGTGAATGTGATATTGATGAACAGCCTACTGATATTATTGTGGGTATACATGATACTGTTAGCTGTGCAAGTGATATTGATAAACTGCCTGCTGATATTATTGTGGGTGTACATGATACTGTTAGCTGTGCAGGTGATACTGATGAACAGCCTACTGATATTATTGTGGGTGTACATGATAATGTTAGTTGTGTGAGTGATATTGATGAACAGCCTACTGATATTATTGTGGGTGTGCATGATAGTGTTAGCTGTGCAGGTGATATTGATGAACAGCCTACTGATATTATTGTGGGTGTACATAATACTGTTAGCTGTGCAGGTGATACTGATGAACAGCCTACTGATATTATTGTGGGTGTACATGATACTGTTAGCTGTGCAGGTGATACTGATGAACAGCCTACTGCTATTATTGTGGGTGTACATGATACTGTTAGCTGTGCAGGTGATATTGATGAACAGCCTACTGATATTATTGTGGGTGTACCTGATACTGTTAGCTGTGCAGGTGATACTGATGAACAGCCTACTGATATTACCGTGGGTGTACATGATACTGTTAGCTCTGCAGGTGATATTGATGAACAGCCTACTGATATTACTGTAGGTGAACATGATACTGTTAGCTGTGCAGATGATACTGATGAACAGCCTACTGATATTATTGTGGGTGTACATGATACTGTTAGCTGTGCAAGTGATATTGATGAACAGCCTACTGCTATTATTGTGGGTGTACATGATACTGTTAGCTGTGCAGGTGATACTGATGAACAGCCTATTGATGTTATTGTGGGTGTACATGATACTGTTAGCTGTACAGGTGATATTGATGAACAGCCTACTGATATTATTGTGGGTGTACATGATACTGTTAGCTGTGCAGGTGATATTGATGAACAACCTACTGATATTATTGTGGGTGCACATGATACTGTTAGCTGTGCAGGTGATACTGATGAACAGCCTACTGATATTATTGTGGGTGTACATGATACTGTTAGCTGTGCAGGTGATACTGATGAACAGCCTACTGCTATTATTGTGGGTGTACATGATACTGTTAGCTGTGCAGGTGATACTGATGAACAGCCTACTGATATTATTGTGGGTATACATGATACTGTTAGCTGTGCAGGTGATATTGATGAACTGCCTGCTGATATTATTGTGGGTGTACATGATACTGTTAGCTGTGCAGGTGATACTGATGAACAGCCTACTGATATTATTGTGGGTGTACATGATACTGTTAGTTGTGTGAGTGATATTGATGAACAGCCTACTGATATTATTGTGGGTGTGCATGATAGTGTTAGCTGTGCAGGTGATACTGATGAACAGCCTACTGCTATTATTGTGGGTGTACATGATACTGTTAGCTGTGCAGGTGATATTGATGAACAGCCTGCTGATATTATTGTGGGTGTACCTGATACTGTTAGCTGTGCAGGTGACACTGATGAACAGCCTACTGATATTACCGTGGGTGTACATGATACTGTTAGCTCTGCAGGTGATATTGATGAACAGCCTACTGATATTACTGTAGGTGTACATGATACTGTTAGCTGTGCAGATGATACTGATGAACAGCCTACTGATATTATTGTGGGTGTACATGATACTGTTAGCTGTGCAAGTGATATTGATGAACAGCCTACTGCTATTATTGTGGGTGTACATGATACTGTTAGCTGTGCAGGTGATACTGATGAACAGCCTATTGATGTTATTGTGGGTGTACATGATACTGTTAGCTGTACAGGTGATATTGATGAACAGCCTACTGATATTATTGTGGGTGTACATGATACTGTTAGCTGTGCAGGTGATATTGATGAACAGCCTACTGATATTATTGTGGGTGCACATGATACTGTTAGCTGTGCAGGTGATACTGATGAACAGCTTACTGATATTATTGTGGGTGTACATGATACTGTTAGCTGTGCAGGTGATACTGATGAACAGCCTACTGCAATTATTGTGGGTGTACATGATACTGTTAGCTGTGCAGGTGATACTGATGAAATGCCTACTGATATTATTGTGGGTGTACATGATACTGTTAGCTGTGCAGTGATACTGATGAACAACCTATTGATGTTATTGTGGGTGTACATGATACTGTTAGCTGTGCAGGTGATACTGATGAGCAGCCTATTGATATTATTGTGGGTGTGCATTATACTTTTAGCTGTGCAGGTGATACTGATGAACAGCCTACTGATATTATTGTGGGTGTACATCATGCTGTTAGCTGTGCAGGTGATATTGATGAACAGCCTATTGATATTATTGTGGGTGTACATGATACTGTTAGCTCTGCTTGTGATATTGATGCATAGCCTACTGATATTATTGTGGGTGTACATGATACTGTTTGCTGTGCAGGTGATACTGATGAACAGCCTGCTTATATTACCGTGGGTGTACATGATACTGTTAGCTCTGCAGGTGATATTGATGAACAGCCTACTGATATTACCGTGGGTGTACATGATACTGTTAGCTGTGCAGGTGATATTGATGAACAGCCTGCTGATATTATTGTGGGTATACATGATACTGTTAGCTGTGCAGGTGATACTGATGAACAGCCTACTGATATTATTGTGGGTGTACATGATACTGTTAGCTGTGCAGGTGATATTGATGAACAGCCTACTGATATTATTGTGGGTGTACATGATACTGTTAGTTGTGTGAGTGATATTGATGAACAGCCTGCTGATATTATTGTGGGTATACATGATACTGTTAGCTGTGCAGGTGATACTGATGAACAGCCTACTGATATTATTGTGGGTGTACATGATACTGTTAGCTGTGCAGGTGATATGCTGAAATGCCTACTGATATTGGGGGTGTACATGATACTGTTAGCTGTGCAGGTTATACTGATGAACAGCCTACTGCTATTATTGTGGGTGTACATGATACTGTTAGCTGTGCAGGTGATACTGATGAAATGCCTACTGCTATTATTGTGGGTGTGCATGATATTGTTAGCTGTGCAGGTGATACTGATGAACAGCCTACTGATATTATTGTGGGTGTACATGATACTGTTAGCTGTGCAGGTGATATTAATGAACAGCCTACTGATATTATTGTGGGTGTACATGATACTGTTAGCTGTGCAGGTGATATTGATGAACAGCCTACTGATATTATTTTGGGTGCACATGATACTGTTAGCTGTGCATGTGATATTGATGAACAGCCTACTGATATTACCGTGGGTGTACATGATACTGTTAGCTGTGCAGGTGATATTGATGAACAGCCTACTGACATTATTGTGGGTATACATGATACTGTTAGCTGTGCAGGTGATATTGATGAACAGCCTACTGATATTACCGTGGGCGTATATGATACTGTTAGCTGTGCAGGTGATACTGATGAACAGCCTACTGATATTATTGTGGGTGTACATGATACTGTTAGCTGTGAATGTGATATTGATGAACAGCCTACTGATATTATTGTGGGTGTACATGAAACTGTTAGGTGTGCAGGTGATACTGATGAACAGCCTACTGACATTATTGTGGGTATACATGATACTGTTAGCTGTGCAGGTGATATTGATGAACAGCCTACTGCTATTATTGTGGGTGTACATGATACTGTTAGCTGTGCAGGTGATATTGATGAACAGCCTACTGATATTACCGTGGGTGTACATGATACTGTTAGCTGTGCAGGTGATATTGATGAACAGCCTACTGATATTATTTTGGGTGCACATGATACTGTTAGCTGTGCAGGTGATACTGATGAACAGCCTACTTATATTATTGTGGGTGTACCTGATACTGTTAGCTGTGCAGGTGATATTGATGAACAGCCTACTGATATTATTGTGGGTGTACATGATACTGTTAGCTCTGCTTGTGATATTGATGCATAGTCTACTGATATTATTGTGGGTGTACATGATACTGTTAGCTGTGCAGTTGATACTGATGAACAGCCTACTGATATTATTGTGGGTGTACATGATACTGTTAGCTGTGCAGGTGATACTGATGAACAGCCTACTCATATTATTGAGGGTGTACATGATACTGTTAGCTGTGCAGGTGATATTGATGAACAGCCTACTGATATTATTGTGGGTGTACATGATACTGTTAGCTCTGCTTGTGATATTGATGCATAGCCTACTGATATTATTGTGGGTGTACATGATACTGTTAGCTGTGCAGTTGATACTGATGAACAGCCTACTGATATTATTGTGGGTGTACATGATACTGTTAGCTGTGCAGTTGATACTGATGAACAGCCTACTGATATTATTGTGGGTGTACATGATACTGTTAGCTGTGCAGGTGATACTGATGAACAGCCTACTCATATTATTGAGGGTGTGCATGATACTGTTAGCTCTGCAGGTGATATTGTGAACAGCCTACACATAATGTTCTGGGTACTGATTATAAAAATGGAAAAAGGGATACTGGCAATAGTGAAGATACTGAAGAAAATGTCAGTGTTGCTTATATTGGGGAAGGGGGTAGAAAATGCAAGTTAAAATGTAAGAAGAAACACACTGCAAAAAGGGAAAGGCCAAGGGATAATATACAACTATTAAAACCAGCACAGAAGGACCTGGTTAAGTGTTGAGCCAAGTACAGTAAACCCAAGCCAGAAAATTAAATGTAGCTTGACACACCACGGCAGTTACAGACGTTAATGTAGAACGAGTAAATGTGTTTTGCTTATAGCTTCCTCAGCCAGTAAAACCATTAAGACTTAATTTAAGAATTTAAAGTCACATGACATTACATCCAATTTAATTCAGGAATGGATACACATGCTTCTTCTAAATATTAAAACAATTAAACAAGTAATATCTTAGTCTTCTCTCTTTAAAACAGGTTCTAATGCCACATAGTTATTTAATTCTAGATGTCTGTATGTTTCTATTTCTAAAATCTCTCTAAGTTCTATAGCATGTGTATGATTTAATAAATCCCCATGACTGAAATTTGACTTTATCAGCTCCAAAGCTTGAAACTCAATCAATGTTTCTCGCCGTTTTTAATAACATGTTTGACTGTGGCATTAGTGTTTTTCACCAAGTTATATTAGGTATATGTTTATAGATACATTCTTTAAACATCCTGTTAGTTGTACCTACATAGTAAGCCTTACATTCTTTGATCTCAGCCAGATAAATTAAATTTCTTGTAGCACAGTCATAGCTAAAACCAGTTTCATTTTGCAAATAAATACTTCCTTCATTAATATGTTCACAAACAGAACTGGTCCTGCATGAAATGTTTCTTTCCTTCTTGATTGCATACTATTATAATTTCCCATTTCAAATTGCTATTACTCTTAGGAGAAAATTTAAGTACATTCCCCACTATGCATAGTACATCTGCATCCGTTGTTAATATGTTTCAGTTATGCCTTATAATGTGGTATACTCCATCATAATCACTAGAATAGGTTGACATAAAGTGTAAGATATTGTTATTTTTTTGTTATTTAGTTACAAAATATTGTGTGATAACTATAGTAATCAATCAGAGGAGGTTAGAAAAGATTGGGAAGAGAGATTGGATCAACAATTCACAAGGAAACAATGGGAGGGCACATATAGCTCTCCCAAATATGCAACAATGTCTAGAAGATTAAGGATGTTTGCCCTTTTATACCCCAAGAATACTCCACAGAATTTTTCCTCTTGTAGATGCCAAATATTGGAAGTGTAAGGGGAAAGAAAGAGGTACAGTAGAGAGTTGATTATCTGAACTAATTGGGACCTGGTGTAGTTTGGATAATCAAACTGTTTGGATAATCAAACATATAATTGAACTGGATAAAAAAAACTTCTAAAAGCTTGTTTTTTCTGCATGAAGAGAATATGCTTTTCAACCATTCAGTGATTCCAGTAGACAATGAAGAATATTTTTCACACACAAGCAGGCTACAAGCTCAAAAAACACACACAAGCAATTAAGTTTAATGTTTACATATTCAGACTTTATGATTTTTCCTACCTGAAAACTTTGGAAGGATGCATTCGGATAACTGACGTTTCGGATAATCAACGTTCAGATAATCGACTTTACTGTAACTTGGAACATATGTTTTTGGTGTGTAATGAATTGACAGACTTTAAATATTCCCTATAGAGTACTGTGTCAGAAATCTTGGGTGAGCAATTGGGTGTAACTAAGGAGATTATTTTTTTAAGCCATGGTACTGGATCCAAATTGTCTAGACATAGTAAGGCCTTGTTATGGTGAAAGGAGAACTGCACCCACAGAGTGAATAAACAATGTTTATATCATCATGTTTTGATGTTTCCTACATTTTAATACCACTTTTGGACTCTATATACTTTTTTTATATTTTAAATGTAATTCCAGAGTCTGCCCACATGGAGTCCAGCATCTTGATTTTTTAGTCTACCTCTAGGTATCCCACATTGCAGTGTTTGGCTTTAAAATATTACATCATAGCCCCTAAGTTTCTGTCAATGCATTGACTTTACATGTGTTTTTATATACACCCTGCTTTTCTGCAGTCATTCGGGTTTAATTATCATTTCTTGCTTTTCAATGACTACTTGAAAGACAAACAGGGATAATCGGCATTGTGGGATACCTGGGGGTAGACTAAAAAATCAAAATGCTGGACACCATGTGGGCAAACTCTGGAATTACATTTAAAAATATATAAATAGGTATATAGAGTCCAAAAGTAGTGTTAAAATGTGGGAAACATCAAGACTTGATAAAACTACAATTAAAATCTCTGTAGAAAAGTGGAACAAAATAATAATAACATTTGAAGATAGACTACAGTTAATAAAAATGATTTTACTACCCAAGATTCTATATATAGTATTGGAAATACAACTGTTACCAGAAAGGAATATACTCAAAGAAATAAACTCATGCCTAATAAAATTTTTATGGTTTCCCAGAAGAAACAGAATAGCTTTAATACATCATATCAGCCATGGAAACAAGGGGGATTAAACTTTCCTGATATAGAAACATATATAAAAGCATTAATATCTAAAATGATCTCAGACTGGATAAGTGCAAATTATTCTGCATATTGGAAAGAATAACTGTAATATCAATAAATGAATTTGATTTACAAAAAAAATGTCAAATATCAAATAAAAAACAATTTGCCATGGCACATATTATGTATTAGCACGCAATATATCATAACTAAGCCCACTAAAACTCATATGATTAATTATTACATTGACTCTTTAGGAAAATTATTAATGCAAATATAGATTTAAAAATCTAGTTTGATCTTTTAACACCATTCATAGTTACAAAGCGCTATCCACATAAAATATACAGAGAAATAATTAATTCCTGGGAACAGAAAGGATTTATTTGTTGGTTTCAATGTATCAAAGAACTAAAAGTTCTGGATATGCAAACAATAGAAACAACCTACAAAATTCCACAACAAGATTGGCTAACTATGCAAAGCATTCTGGCGTATCAGCAAGATTTATGCAGAATAATTAGTAATTCTTCATTTAAAGAAATACCTAAACTTACGAAATACCTATATGAAATCATATATAATGATTATGACATGGGAAACAGTATTTCAAACTTTTACAAGATATTGAAAAATTAAACAATACCCAAATCCTCATATTGGAATTATATAACAAAAGGACATTCATTACAGCTAACTGAAGAAATTAAATCAAATATTTTATTATCAATAAAACATACATCTTTTACACAATACTGGAAAGTTTTTACTTTGGAATGCTTGCACAGAGCATTCTTAACTCAAGGTAGAATTACTAAAATTAATTCTTCCACAAAGGAAATGTGGTGGAGGTGTGAGCAAATACACAATGCAGATTGGAATCACATTTCTTTTCACTGTGTTAAAATTAAGCCATTTTAGAATGGTATTAAAAACCTTTTACAAGCTTTATTTAATGAATCATTTAACTTATCTAAAGCTCTAGTATTATTAAATGTGTACGAAGGTCCTCATTTGAATGAGTCAAATATGTATCTAGTTTGGACAATACTTGCAATCTCAAAGAAGTGTATAACAAGAAGATGGAATACAAACACAATACCAACTTTAGAAGACTTCTCCAGCCTACTGAAGACCACACCATTGCTGGAAATTAAAATTAAAGAATTAAGGATTCATCCTAAGCCATTTATTAACAATCCATGGAAAAAAAGTCTTATTAATTGACACTTTACAATAACTGAACAGATATACTCTGATAACTGGATTGTTATTCCTATAAAGTAATTGTATATAGTGAGCTCTGTTATAGTGTCAGGCTGATGTAAATAGTGTACGCAGTTATTTAAGATGTTATATACAAATACTATGGAATTTATTCAACTGTATTTGAAAAATAAAATTTTTTTTGAGAAAAAAAAAGACTTGATATTTCAGTATGTGGGTGCAGTTCTCCTTTAATCTTGGTGACTGCCAAAAAAGAAATTACTAGAAAATGGAAATTAAAGTCTAAACCAACTGTATTTGAATAATGGAACATTGTAACAGTGATAAAAAACTGGAAGTGAGATCTAATGTACATTTTTATGACAATGTAAATGTTCATTTGACAGATGATAAAGATAAAATAATGACTGGTGCAGCTTGGATATTGTGGTAAACTTGCTGTCATGAATTATTATACAACAAATTGTGAGGCTGATAATGGGAAAACTGAAGAAATGACTAGGGTAGAAAGACTGGGGGATTGTTACTTGACTTTATTTTCTGTTCCTTTTACTATTAATATGTATGGTTTCAATTGTTAGGCATATATGACATATGCTGTGAAAATATAGGTGCAATAAAGTAACCCATACTCTTTTCAATAGGTGCCATGGCATATTTTACATCTACCTAAGCTACAACAAATTCAAGCAGATGGGGCTTTAGTTTAATGTCTCATCCAAATGAGGAAACAGTCAGGAGTGCAGCAATACTCCCATGCAGCACTGCAGGGTCAGCAATCCAGTCACCTGAGATGGGAATAGAACCTACAGCCTTCTGGTCTTCCTGCACCAAAGGAGAGTGTGCTACCTATTTTACAGGTTACACTAAGAAAATTATTAACAAATGATAATGGATAGCAGTCATGAATGCAATCTGGAATTACAGAATATGCTCAGAACTGTGCAGATGTAGTAGCAAAAGCCTGTGATTCAGCAGACAGCTTGGAGAGCAGCTGTGGAAAGGCCTTATTTCATTATGCAGCATTCAGGCCTGAAGCCTGGAATGACAGACTCCTACTTTAAATTAACACAAGTCCCTGTATCTGAATGCCTGCTCTGTTACTTGCCTAACAACCTCCATCATAGCTGCATCTGCAGATGATGTTAAATCACTACATAATGTGTACAGACCAAAAAGCAGATTCATGACTCACCTAGGAGGAAAAATATTCATTTGGGCTTACATAGTCACATGATCAGATTCCAAGGCAACTGTACACCAGAAATAAAAGCAGTGGTGCTTAAAACAGCAATCTTTGAAAGTCACATTATGTTGTATCTTGCAATTCAATCAGATACTCTTAGCCTTTTCTTATCTTATGTTACTTGTAATTGTTGTACATAAATGCACTTGTATCAGTATTGCTTGATTCAAGTGCTTTCAAAAGGATTTTGTACCAGATTACTCTCTGTAGTATTTAAGATGTGTATAGCTTGATATACTTTTGTAATTGCTGCCCCAGTCCCACCTAACCTTCTGCACATCAGGCCATTTTTAACTAGATTAATAAAATTAAATAAATACAAAAAATATAAGTTCTTGAGCTGCTGTGTTGTCTTTAGTATGATGTAAATGTTCATTATCTACAAAATATAATATGCTAGAGCCGATAAAAAAATGAAAGCTTGCTGACAGTCAAGTTTTGAGGCGGATAAGACACATAAATCTCTTTAGTGAGTGACATATAAACGTACAGCTAGCCGTATGTTGTAGTTTATGTTTTATGGATATGTAATCAACTCCCAGCTTCAAAAGAGGGAACATTTGACCTTATGCACCCTGTTACCTCTAATTATTCTGTTGAGGGCAGTTTGTAGTATTCTTATTCTGAAAATTCCAGCAATGTCACTCGGTCTCATTTCTGATACTCTGTGCATATTTAAGATGTAGTTTATAATTTAACTAACAATCAACGTATTTTGAGGTGTTTTGAATATTCAAAACAGCGAACACGTAAGCAAAATAACATGCTTGTTACACTGAAAAAAATCAAGGTTTATTTAACCCGGTAACATATACAACTAAATAAATACCAGCTGCCCCTCCCTTAATCACAGACATACTTCATTCATAAATCCATGTCCTTTTAATCAGTGACTATTGTTATGATCTACCAAAATTGATGACAAAGCATTCCAAATGTCTACTGCCATTTTAGTAAAAAATTTTTCCTAGCAATTAACTTGGCCTTGCTTCCTTTTAGCTGTACATCATATCAAGTTCTTTTTTGCTATGCGCTTCTTCAAGATTTACCCTAATTGTGTGGTATATTAGCATTTCATTTGTCCGTATTATTTCTTCCTCTCTGATTTGTTTTCTGTGCATGCACTTGTAATCTCTTTAAACATTCTTCACACTTTTCCTCATCTCTTAAATTAATTATTCCATTATCACCAATCATCTTCTTACACAGTAATGCAAATATTTAAACCCTGTGAAATAATGGATATACAAATACTGACAAGTCAAAAAGTGATGGCTGTGGATTTTCATTTATATATATCTTCACTCATGGATGACACTTTCCCATTTGCAATTGACCATTTTTTCCTGTTGACCATTTCTGAAATAATTTTAATAATTCCATGTTAACATATATAGTGTCAATATCCAGTCATTCTTTTTGACAAATTGCATCAAAGCTTTTACTTATTAAAATCTGTACACACTCCTTCAACTCAGATCTCCCAGTCAAATGTTTCATCACTTTGTCATTGCAACTAATGATTTTACACAAAATAACATTTTAGAGACAATGAATAAATGCTAATTAAGATCATAAAAATCATTTATACCTTTAAAACTCACAGACCTCCCTTTAAAAATTTCTCAAATGACCATACAATAAATGATTTCAGAATTACTAGCTTATAGTTTCATGAATTGTTTTTGACTCCCTTCTTTTCTGTATTATGAACCTCTCAGTACTACTGCAGGCACTACTCCATAATCAAATGACAAAGCAAGCATTTAGTTAAAAGCCACCATAGCAACTGAGTGTTCCTCCAGTACTCATGTAGTAATGTCATTGTGTCACTTACCTTATCTGTCCTCATAGCTTCCAATCAACCCGTCACCTCTTTTATTGGAACATCACTGAGTATGTGCATATCACTATCCAAAACTATCCTGCCTTCCAAGCTGCTAATCCCCCTACCATCAGCTGCAATCCTCGCTATAGTCAGTAAACAATGCTTTTGTTTTCCAAGCAGCTTCATTATTTTGTTTTATTTTATTTCATTTATGTATTTAATTTGCAGCAGTTGTAGTAATGTCTGAATCTACCCAAACTCATTTTACCTACTGCTGAGGGAATAGAAAGCAATGTTAGACAAAATATGTACAATATTTTCAGTGAAGAACAAAGATATTCATAAAATAGCAAAGATAAGATTTGTCAGTATATACTGTCATGCAAAAACCTGCAATGGAGATCATCAAATAGGTGTAACTTTATAGGCCATACTTGTAGTTAGGAGAACTTAGGTCTATACTCCTCTATACTGAAATAGCCTTTTGTGAGATTAAAGGAAAACTTCACCTTAGAACTCAAAAAACATATATATTTGTTCATTGTATATTTGTTTTTGAGCTATTTTAATGCCTCAAAATCACTCCAAGTGCTTCTTTTACAATTTTAATGTGTTTCTCTCAAAATGGCAGATGATGGGGCCTGCCTTGATAACGTGATCTTGTTTTCTTGCATTCATTCTTTCTTCCCAGAATACATTTCAAGTCCTCTTTATATGACTCATGCTAGACATAAGGAAGTGGTGCTGTTTTCTCATGCCATTAAGACTGAATGACAGGACTGTGAAGCACTGTCATCTAAACACACCTTCTGTAACAGAGCTGCTTCTATGTTTACCTGGATGAGCCTCATTTATGTGTCTGTCAGAGCTTGTTCTATGCTATAAATAGCTGTTAGCTACTTGCAGCAAAAGAAAGTAGATAAATAAAAGGTTTTTGTAAGAGAAGTCTTTTGTAGTCTTAAAAGATTTGACAAACCCTCCCCCACACTCTCATGCTGAGGTGTGAAAACTCTCACTGCAGTAAAAGATCCTTGCTGTTCATTTACAAGTGACAAGCAGTAGGACTCTGAACTGTGTCTGTTACTTCCAAGTGCCTTCAGTGGGAGGGTTTTTCTCTCTTATGAATGATACAGACTTAAAATGTGCTTTACTAGTTCCTCAATTATTTCTGATATGTTCACCCTCCTTTTTTCTGTTTCATATTTATTTATACTTTGGTAACCAGGAAAGTGAACTGGTCCCAGGACCCATTTCAGCCACAACATAAGCTACATTAGCAAAGCTAATAACAATTATTAAATGCACTTAGCAATACAAAGAAAAAATAATGAAGTAAGGTCATTGACCAAGACTGCTTGTGCAACACATAGCCAATGTGTGACAGTGACCAAGCAAATTATTGAGCAACATTTACTAGAATGTATACATTAATAATGGTTAACTATATTATGTTGTTTATTATAAATAATTCAATGTATCCACACACACACACACACACACACACACACACACACACACACGCACACACGCACACACGCACACACACACACATATATATATATATATATATATATATATGCATATTATTGTGTGTGTGTGTGTGTGTGTGTGTGTGTGTGTGTGTGTGTGTGTGTGTGTGTGTGTGTGTATGCATTTAAACACAGTTAAGTACTTCTAATTTCCTTTTCCTAGTGTTTTAATTCAAGGGCACATAGTAAATAAATGTTAAAGTAAATTCAGCTGTATATTATGATTGCATGCTAACAATGTAAGGACTGACTCAAAGTCAGTGAGAATCTCTTACAATGGATCTGTATGTACCAGATATGCACCCCCCTCTGTAAGAATGTCACAAAAAAGCATAAAAGACCTTTTTGTGAACAGTATCAGTGCACCTACTTGATAGGGTTGCCACCTGACTCTCTTTCTGCAGTTCTGAACTGTGTGTTGTGGGGGGGGGGGGGCTTGAAAATGGTAAATGTATTGATACTTCACAAGAAAAAAAATATTTTCTGACTTTTCTCTAAATGTCACAGAAATCTCTGATACTACATTTAAGTTATCTTAACATATAAACTATTATAAATAACATTTAAAGCTTAGCATTTCAATACTGTCTTGCTGCTTATGTAAATTTATCAGAAGAGGTGACAACTGCCTTTAAATCCCTGACTGATCTAATTGCTTTATTTTGCTAAACATCTCACATAGCTTAGTGGTTATGTGCTTTGACTATGGTGTATGGGGTCCTGGGATCAAAACGGAGGACTGACATCTTTAGAAGGGTGGCCTAATGGTTAAGGTGTTTACCTTACAAACACAAGGTATAGGATTTGACTCTCACAAGGGATAATTGGTTAGGTTTAAAATGGCTCACAAGGGCAGTTAGCCTAGTACTAATTTATGAGCCTATGAAAGGGGAGTGTTAAGTCCTCCTCCCCTCTGCACTAAAAACAGTACCACAGTTTTCTGTCTTTTTTCTATATCTGCTGCTGTGTTCCTGACAATAGCAGAATTAATTGCCCATCTAAGCTTGACAGCAGTACCTGACAGTAAACTACAGATTTATCTGTATCTATGATAAATCATGCAAGTGGAGATGGATTTCTCTGCAAAGTATGTGAGATGTTGAGCTTAAACAAGTAGGTGGGCTTTCCCTTCCTTTGACTCCAATGCAAGGAAATAAAAGTTTTAAAAAGTACAAGCAGGTTTCTGGTACCTACACAATTGTGGAACCATATTGTAGGGAGAAAATAAACGTAATGATTAAGCTAAACTGTATGAGAGGGCGGAGTTTTCCTTTAATATATGTATTTTGTGTGGA
>NC_056735.1:1441836568-1441839068 GCF_019279795.1 Protopterus annectens | reverse complement strand
ATTTTTATTCCTTCCAACTTTACTTGCCTACTGGCTTGCCCCTAAAAGATACACTTGTGTCCAATATGCTTACCTTGGTGAACAAATGAAAAAATAAGCAAACTCCCACAAATGTGTTGTTGCTGAATGTGTAATATATATCTCCTCCTGAATGGGGAGAGGCATATAGCGCAGAACAGGAGATTTCCCATTCTGCACTGTAATGCAATCTTGGAGTTGGAATAAATAAGTAGCAGGGGGTGTGGGGGGTGCAGGGGGGATTGCCTCCCTGCAAAAACATTGTTTTGTGTTTTGTTTTGTTTTTTTATTCTTACTTCCCTTGGGATTCTAGATACTAGCTAAGGATCTTGCCACCCCTATAGTGCCTTTTTTAGGCAAGATTCAAATGACAAATTCACCACCGTAACAGGTACAAGCAAGCAAAATCTGAGGGTAATGCTACTTAATGCTAGAAGTCTAAACCTCAAAATGCACTCACTCGAGGCACTCCTTAAAATGGTGAACATCGACATCTGTGCAGTGATAGAGACCTGGTTCAAAGCTCCAGAGAGCACCCTTGCATTACCAGGCTATAATTCATACCACACCTTTCGGCTACCTAACTTGGACCGAGGCACTAAAGACGGAAACATGTCCATATTCATTAAGGATATCCACACCTCCAGGCTAGTTGCTCAGCATAATGCATCAGAGATTACCCAAGTGCAACTAACTCTGGGCAAGACCGCAAAGCAAATTGTAGCTTGCTGGAGATCCCCCACCATGCCCTAGGATTCCCACTCCTCATCTCTTGATACATTGGAAAATATTAGGGTACAACCTAACACCCTAATAATGGGTGATTTCAACTACCCCACCATTAACTGGGAAAAGTACTCATGTACCAACTCTTCTGCTCAATGTTTTCTGGAATTCATAAATTCCAATGCCTTGGATCAACTTATCCACACCCACACCAGGGGCAGTAATATTCTATACTTGGTCATTACCAACATGGGCAACCGGTGTTCCACACTAGAGGTCAATTCCTCGTTGGTCAGATATGACCACGAGCAAATCACCCTAGACATCCACATCCTACGCCCACCCCCCCCCCCATTAGGGAAAACACCGTAAATAATTTCTCCAAAGCCAACTTCACACTTCTTAAGACAGAAGTGGCAAACTTCACAACACCCATGCTGATAGACAATAGAGATACGACTGCTGTATCCTATACAATTGCACTTTATAAGCACTTACACGAGTGCATGGATCATGCAATCCCTAACAGAACCAAGATGCTATCCTCCAAAAAAAAGAAGCCAATCTGGTGGTCCCCTGCTATAAACAAACACTACAACTGAAGAAAGAAACTGTTGCAAAAAAGAGTAAAATTCCATGATTGGAGGAACTCCGTGGTCAGCCTCAGTAAGAAGCTGAGATCCCTCATAAAATCCTCCAAAGTTAGTTACGAAAAAACAAAATCGCCACTGATTCTAAAGGCAACCACAAAGCATTCTATAGCTATGTCATGAATCTCAATGGCGACACTCAGATCTGGTCTGAGTTACAGCACAATGGCACTAAATATACAGAACCAACTGATATTGCCAACATCCTGGAACATTCAGTGCTAACTTTACCCCTCTCTCATCCCCTAAAGGGCCCATCTCTATACCGGAAGAATGCAAAGTACCTGTAATCACGGCTGCACAAGTAAAAAATACACTCTCCAAAGCCAAGAACACAGCATCCATGGGACCTGACAACATCCCAAACTGCGTTCTACATGAACTACAGAATGAACTGGCACCCCACCTAAGTACCATGTTCAATCATAGCATCACCTCAGGCTTTGTGCCCACTGAATGGCACACAGCAATGGTTATCCCACTCCACAAAGGGGGAGCCACCACGGGAACTACCACCCCATTAGCATAACGAGCCTGGTCTGCAAGGCTATGGAGTGTATCGTCATGGAAGTTATAAACAATGACATTGGTAATCTCCAAACTCTGGACTCTACCCAATTCAGGTTTGTAAAAGGCAGATCATTTCTCCTAAACCTGAAAGACTTCTTTGAAGCGGTCAGCAAAGCCGTAGATGAGGGTAAGGTGGTTTACACAGCGTATCTAGATCTCGCCAAGGCTTTCAACACCATCCCCCACTCTGGAATTATAGACAAACTGACTGAACTAGGTAAAAATCCCTATGTCACAAGATGGGTTGCCAACTGGCTCACTGACAGAACCCACACTGTGAAAGTAGCAGATTCTAAATCCAACTTCAGACCAGTGATAAGTGGAGTACCACAGGGCTCAGTCCTAGGTCCTCTCCTGTTTGGTATCTACTTCTCAGAAGTACAGGCTAACACAGAAGGTCTTTGGCTAACAAAGTTTGCAGATGACTGCAAACTAGGAGCCATAATTAAAACTCCTAATGATGCGGACATCCTACAAAAGGGACTCAGTGAGACAGAAGCCTGGTGTCAAAGCCATGGCCTCAGGCTCAATGCCAA
>NC_056735.1:1441831568-1441834068 GCF_019279795.1 Protopterus annectens | reverse complement strand
TTATTACTGCTTGGTAGTTACTTGATTAAAGTGTAGCTATCATTTCTAAGTCTTTTGGATTAATCACTTGGGCTTCAAACCAGTTGTTTTACATTAGGAAGGTTTGTGGCCTGCACTGTGGTGGCAGGACAGGTAGCTTACATCCTTCTAAGTTGGGAACTGCTGATTGAGGGCTCAGTGTCTGTTATTCTAAAAGTGTATTAGTTCTGGTTTAAGCACTTGGGCTTCAGGACAGTTATTTTACATTAAGAAGGATCACGGTCTGCACTCTTGTGGGAGGAGAGGATGGACTCTGCCCTTCTGAGCTGGGAATTTCTGGTTAAAGGCTTATAGTGCCTGCATATTCTGACTGTTTCTTACTGAAATTGGTACACCTTGTTTGCTGTAGCATAGACTAGATCCAGGCCTGCTGAATCTAGATTTGTTTGTATGCTTGTTGTTTGTTTATTTCCCTGAAATGCTAATTCCACCTAAAACGCGGCCTTTTAGCACTACTATGGATCCCTAGTGATATCTGCATTGCTTACTGTACTTATTTCCTTGTTTCACTTGAAAGAAAGTTACTGTTTGTCATTTTTGCATTTAAGTTACCTGTAACACATTGCATTTAAGTTACCTGGCACTTGCTCACTAAAGCAATTATATAAGTCAGCGCTAAAAAATTAAAAGCACTACACCCTCACAAACTCCACTTGAGTACCTTGTTCCCCATTGGCCCTTTTTTTCAATTATAAAGGAATTCCCAATACTATTCTAGCATGTCCAAAGGTCAGTTGTCAATCTCCTCTCCAGTCCAGCTGGTGAATCTGGGAATCTTGAGGCAATGTTACAAGTGCCTCATGTACACAGACAACCCTCTCCTCCTCCCAACAAATTCCAACACATGTGAGAGATGCAACCATATAGCCAAACTGGAGGCTAAGCTCTCTCAACTCAGTACTGGCGTAACCAGTCAGGAGGAGAAGGAAACCACACTCACTACAATTCCAGTCTCACATAGACCTACCACGACAGCAAACCAAACACATAAACACACAAAAACATACTCTGAGGCTCTAAATAAAATCTGCCTAAGCAGCAGAGACCTCCAAAGCAGACACCCAGGCAACCGCTACCCCAAAACAAAACACGTGCAACACATAGCTCACAAAGCCAGTGTGCCAAACAGTCACAGCCCTTAAGGCTAAACAACACACCTGATACACTTGTCATAGGTGACTCTATCGTCAGGCACACTGACGTCCCGCTCACCAGGCTGAACAAGGAGAAGGTCACGGTGAGCTGCCTGTCGGGCACTAGGATCCGCCACATAGCACCAGCACTCAGGTCACTCCAAGGCAAGTACAAATATGACTCAGTCATTGTCCATGCTTGTGTGAATGACCTGAGACGTACCTCCCTGGACTACATGAAAAGGGACATAGAGGAGCTCTCTGAGCATGTAGCCCAGGCCGGTATGACCCTGACCTTGAGTAGCATCTTACCCTCACCAAGAATGATGCCACAATATGAAGACAAGATGATCAATTTCAACAATTGGCTTAAGTATTGGTGTTATTCAAAGGGGATCCAATGCCTGTCAGCCTGGGATGACATGCTCGACAAGCCACGATGCTTCGCTAGGGACGGCTTGCACCTGTCACCCCTGGGCTTTCGGATATTTGCAAAGGCTCTTGCTACCCTACATAGTGCCTTTTTAGGCAAGGCTCAAAAGACAAACCCACCTCCATAGGTATCACAAGGGATAAGAAACTAAGAGTAATGCTACTCAACGCCAGAAGTCTAAACCTCAAGATGCATGCACTCGAAACTCTCCTTAGCATGGAGAACATCGATATCTGTGCAGTAACAGAAACCTGGTTCAAGGCTCCCGAGAGCGCCCCAGCACTACCAGGTCATACCTCATACCATGCTTTTCGGCCCCAAAACTTGGACCGAACCACAAAAGGAGGGGGAGTATCAATATTCGTCAAAGATACCCACACCTCCAGGTTGGTGCACAGCACGAAGCATCAGAGACTATCCATGTGCAACTAACAGTGGGTAAAACTGCCTTCCAGTTTATAGCCTGCTACAGACCACCCTCCCAAACACAGGAACCCCACTCGGCCTTCCTGAGAATACTGGAAAATATGAAGGTCTCTCCAAACACCATTATATTGGGCGACTTCAACTACCCAAACATAGACTGGGAGCATTACTCTAGCTCCAACACCCTAGCCCAAAGGTTCCTAGAATTTATAAACTCAAATGCTATGGAACAACTTGTTACCACTCCCACAAGAGGAGAAAACATACTGGACCTGATCATCACCAACATGGGGACACTATGCTCCAGACCAGAACTGTATCCCTCACTGGTAAGATCAGACCATAAACTAATCTCACTGGATATTCACATCCCGACCCCACCCCCTGCCCAGAAAACCACAGTGAAAAACTTCTCTAAAGCAAATTTCACACACCTCAAAACTGAGGTGGAATCCTTCAAAGCCACTAG
>NC_056735.1:1441819068-1441826568 GCF_019279795.1 Protopterus annectens | reverse complement strand
GAGAAGAGAAGGGCAAATGATTACTGATTGCCTTTGGAGGAAATGAGAACCCCATCTGACCACCTTCACAGAGGGATAGCCAAGATGGAAAAAGGCAGCTAGCCTATTGCTTACCTATGAACCTTTTAACTCTGAACAAACATACAAAACTATGTACATTTTCACCAAATTAACCCCCTGCAGGTACTGTGGAGCTAGCTTTGAAGTGGTTAGATAAACTACAGTGTTATTTGGATTTGCTGCATCTGGGAACACTTGACATAAGAAAGAGCGAGAGAGAGAAATTTTCATTATGATAATTCAGTAATCATACTTAACCAAAGGATGATACCTGACTAGTGAAGACCTCAGCAGTAGACACACACACACACACACACACACACACACACACACACACACACACACACACACACACACACACACACACACAAATCATTGTGCACTTGTCAGTGCTCAAAACTGAGTTAGAAAGTCATCAAGACTGCAGTCTGAGGAAGTCAGATTTGGATGAAAGCTCTTACTGTTTATTGTGTTCAGCTATTTTTGGATTATTAAATCTACTCTACTTCATTGCCTGGCTGTGCCTGTGGTTTTTGGACACATGTTTCTTGTTCCGCTGAGGTGTGTTTTTTGTGGCTTAAATGATCACATGAGTTAAAAAAAAACAATCATACTAAAACTAAGAGAACCATAAAAAATACTGTTGTATGCAAGGGCAATCCTCCCTGCAACCCCCACATGGAGGCGTGTGCCCCCATCCCCTAATTACCTAATCATACACACATACTAACTGAGATTTTGCAGCAGTGGATAAAAGACAGATTTCCAGTATCCTCTGTACAGTGATTTCTTTCACACCAGAAATGGCTTTATTTATTTTATTTTTATTTATTTATCATTTGTTGACCGGGAAAGTCCGACTAGGTTCCTCAGAGCCTGTTTTCAGTGGAGGCCCGGGGAGAAATGCTCCAGATGCATGTCTTTAAATTATCTTTAAAGCATGGCTTTAAGATAATTCAGTCTCTTAAGCTGGTAAAGCAAAGTAAAAAAGACCATTTTATATTTCAAGAGTTTGCTGTTATGACCTGAAACCTCTAAAATACATAAAATAATCCCCAAAACTCATTTATATTTGTATATATTATATAACATATACTGTGTATTTACATATTTATTGTTTGTATGCAGAAAACTTCAGCCATCCACATAGCAACAGAAAATACATAGTTAGGATAAGCTAAGATCTACATTGACAGATACAGTGCACAAAATATAAACAATGCATAAATAAGAAAGCAGGCTAAAATAATAAACATGCATAACAGATAAAATTACCATAGAAACCTAAACAGTATTAAGCAAACATACACACCACTAGCCAAGCCAGCTTCAGAATGATAGGGTTATTACTGCTTAGATACTTTGGGTCTGTCAGTGCCTCTAGGTGTTACAAAACTGATTTTACTTGTGAAAATATTTATGGCTGCACTACTTTATAACTTGTATACATTTGTTTGGGACTATACTAGTGATATCCTGCCCACAAAATATCTCAGAAATGCTATTGTATAACCTATATGTATAGTGATAAATGAATCAATTACAGAAATCTATGTCCCCTCCATCTGGAAAAAAAATCTGTCTCATGCCTCTACATAAAGGTGGAACAGCCATTGACCTCTGCAAAATACTAGAAAAATGCATCAATTCTCAACTTGTATCCCATTTTCACAATAACAATTTCCTCTCCAACATTCAGCATGGTTTCCAACTTCGTCACAGCACCATTACTATTCTATTCATTTTTTTCCAAAAATCATAAACTCTAATGGAAACAACAGTAGCCTAGCATCCTGCCTCTTCTTAGACATGTCAAAGCATTTGAAACAGATTCACACCAATGCCTGCTCCATGAACTGTCCTCCATAGAACTCTCCCATTTGACCCTCAGCTGGTTCTACAGCTATCTCACCAACAGATTCCAGGTTGTAAAATAGGTGAGATCTCTTTCCCCTTCTGTCTGCCTGTGTTGGTGTGCCTCATGGAACTATTGTAGGACATTCACTATTCAACATATTCACTAATAACCATCACAAAGCTACCAAAGAAGCCTCTATAATCTAATACAGAGATAATGCCATACTCGTATGCTCTACACCAAATCTACCACTACTCAACAAGATGACCCAGGACTCCTTTTCCTCTGTTGAGGACTGGCTAGATGACTACCAACTACTTTTTAATGGTAAATAAATAAATACAAATAAAGAATATTTTTTTACTCAAAATCTGTCAGCACACAAACAATCCTTCAACATCACATCAGCAAATAATACAACAACTGAAAAGAATTGCAATATAAAGCTTCTTTGTGTCATAATTGACAATAGTTTAAAAAATTAACACATCACTCAAGCCATTGAGAAAACACACCAAAAGCTTTGCTTTCTCTACTGAAACAAATCCTTTCTCACTGACACTTCTAGGAATCCGTTAGTAACATCCTACTTTCTTCCTTCAGTTCTCTCAGCAGCTCCCATCCTGACTAACCTTCATCTGCCTTAAAAATACACTAGAGGTTTGCTACAATAAAATAGCTAAGTCTGCATCCCACTTAAGCTGTTCACACTACTGCCTAGCACTAAAATCATGCCCTGGCTCAAACTACCTAATTACCTTACCTAGTCTCAGCAGCCTGTTGTCCACAAAGTAACACACAAACACAGCACCTGACCATCACTAGTAAACATCCTCAAACACTACTCCTCTTGATAGGAAATCTCCATGCAGACAACATATATCTCTTGACCAGGATAAAGTCTCATAATAGTCAAGGTGATTCACTTTACTCAACCTGTTTTGCTAAGCACTGAAACTCCATCCCACTCACCTTAAAACAAAACAACATTAGCACAAGTTTCAATCGCAACCCAAAACAACATCTAACTTGCTTGTGACTATGTTCATGCTCCCATCCTGACTACAACCACTCTTCTTTCTGTTTCTCTTCCATTATAAATCCCTCTTTCTCTGCCATATCACCCTAATTCTCACTTTTGTATCCCTTGTCTCTTTTTGCTGTTTCTTTAACCCTTACTACTGTTCCTCCAACTATTCGATATTGTTATTCACTCCTGTTAACAGCCTTTCCTTACCCACCATATCCCCTTAGCTATCTATTGTTATCTCAAGTTGTTCACAACTAGCACTCTTTCTATTAGTTTTTCTTGATTTCTCTGCTTATACCCTTCCACCTCCTTCTCTGTTTTTTGTTCCTGCTCTGGTTACATCCATCCTCATTTATGTCAAAATACATACATTATAGCCAGAAGTTATACATTGTGCCACATAGAAGGGTGTTCACACTACAATGGTCACATTGTGATCAAAGTTCAGGTTACTATCAACCTGAGTTCCCAAATCCCTTACCACTGAATCTACTCTTAGGGGAGTATTTTCAATTATGTAATTTACAGGGGTGGTTATCTTCCCAAAGCATTTGATTATGCATTTTTTTGCATTAAGTTTTAGGCCATGGTTCTAGCACCAGTTATTTATCTGTGTCAGACCTTCATGGAGGATATCTGCATCTCTGGGGGATTAAATGACTGCACCCAACTTGCAGTTATGTGCAAATTTGGTCAGCCAAAAGCCATCTACATTTGCCTTGACTTCAGAGAAGTATATTCTAAACAGGAGAGGTCCCATTACTGAGCCATGTGGGACACCATTAGTAACAGACCTCTTGATGGAGGTGAATTTACCCCACCCTAACTATATGTGTCCTATCTGAGAGCCATTTGGCTATCCATGGGGAGTCATTAGGGATTTTTTGCCTAAATTTGTTAGTCCATAATACCCAAGTGAAGTATTGTGTCAAATGCCTTTTCCAGGTCAAGATAGGCAGTATGTACAATTTTTCCTTTGTCCTCTAGTGACCTTCTCCAAGAAGTCCACCAAGTTTAGTAGGCATGGCCTACCCATGATGAAACCAAACTGGGATGGGGCCAGTGTTTGAAGATTTCCTATGTCTTTGTTTATTAGGTCCACAATAATTCTTTCCATCTCCATATATGACTAGTCAAACTTATGGGTCTGTAGTTCCCTGAGTCTGTTGATGGTCTGCCTTTGTGTAAAGGAATGACAGTTGCAGTCCTCCATTTCCAAGGGATGAAACCTGTTTGGAGGCTGTGGTTGAATAGAGATTATAGTGGACCTGACAGGTTATGTTTCAAGCTATTTAGGAGGCATTCAGGGATATTCTCAGGACCCACTGATGCAGTGTTTTTAGCTCTGGACAGTGCAGTGATATCCTGTTATTTAGTGGTAGTTGGAGCAGAAATTGCAGAGGATATTTCCTGGGGGGAAACTTGGGGTGATAGGGGGTGAAATTAGAGCTAAATTTATCGACCAGCAAATTTGCTATATCCCCAGTTCAGTGTAGGAAGTTCCATATACTATTAGTTCAGCACACTGTTGGGTGTTCCCTTTATGGCTGAGTACATAATTGAAAAATGCCTTTTGGTTATCCTTAGCCTGGGAGGCTATTTTTGCCTCAAAGCTGGCTTTGGGGTCTTGATCAGTCCCCTAAGTTGCTTGTTGAGACTGATGAAGGAGTTTTTGTCTTTTGGGCATAGCCCTTCCTATTTTTGGACAAGATTTTCTTTCTTTTGTTGTACAACCTTTTTATACTGGGTGTCCACCAAGGGTGGCTTATATTTGGAGTTTGTTCTAAGTTTATTTTGGTTTGGTACTGCTGTTTCTGTGCAGTTATTTACATGCTTGTACAGGGTTTCTGTAAACACTTTGCATAGACCACTGTGTTTTCTGAGTGGGGGGGGCTTGGAATTTAGCTATGTCTTCACTTAATAGGGGAATTTAGCTATGCCTTCACTTTATAGGAGGTAGTTAGCCTTGGAAAAGTTCTTAAAGTGTCTTGAGTTTGCTGGGAATTCAGCCTTTATATTTATTTTAAGGGTAACTGTTTTGTGATCTGATCTGACAAGTGAAGGCATTATTCAGGGGAGGGTGCAATATTTCTTCATAGCTGTGAGTACCTCATCCAGGAGATTTGCACCCCTAGTAGGTGTGCAGACTAGCTGTTTCAGGGTGTTTACATTGACAAAATCCAGGAATCTTTGAGTCTGCAGGTTAGCAGTTTTGTATGTATCCCAGTTTATCGTGGGATAGTTGAATTTACCCATGAATATGGTATTGGGCTGAACTGTGAGCGACTCCAGTACATTCAAGTATATGGTATGGTTATACTGGGTCATAGATGGGGTCCTATAGATAACAAGGATATGGTACTGGACTTTACCTAAAGTTACCAACCAAACTCAAAAAGAGTTCTGATGAAATTTGGCATTAAACCTAACGAAAACGCTTAACGTATATAACTGAGCCAATTTTTTCTCTTTTTTTGGTACTATGTTTTTGGCTTTACCTAAAGTTATTTGGACATGGAGTAGCTCAAGCATGTCATACTGTTTGACCAGTATTAAGGTGTGCTTACATTTTCATGTAGATCGATACACCTCCACTGCTTGTCCCTTATTGTTCAGTTGCTGGCCTAAATCTGTGAACGGGGTATCTTTCATGGCTTTAAACAATGTCTTAGTAACTGCACAAATGTCAACACTTTCCAGGCTGAGGAGTGCTTCCAGGGACTGGAGCTTCTTATTGAGACTCCTAGCACTAAGCAGTAAATCTGTTAGTTTATCTTGCATAAAAATTACTATGTTGGAAGGCTTATCATACTGGCATTACCTAAAAAAGGCGCAATAGGGGTGGATAATGTTTTGGCCAATATCAGAACGCCTAATGGGGACAGGTGCATACTATCCTTTGCAAAGCAGCATGGTCTGTCAATCATGTCCTCTCAAGCTGACAAATATTGGACCCCCTTAGAATGAGACCACTAAATAAACCAATTGTTAAAGTCAATCATCTTCTCTTTTTGTTGTGGTACCATCCTTGGAGAAGGCAGAACGCTGCTCAGAGCTAGGCTCATGCCTGCCTGGGACACATAATCTGAAAGCTCTATCATGCTTTTCTTCACATAGTCCATGGAGGTATGTCTCAGGTTTAACACCCACATGGACTATGACAAAGTCATACAGTATTTGGGATTCAGTGTCCTGAGTGCATGTGTGATATGGCAGATCCTTGCTCCTGATAGGCAACTGACCGTGATTCTCATCTTGCTCAGACCAGTGATTGGGGCATCAGTGTGTCTCACAATAGAGTCTCCAATGACCAATATATTGGGTTGTGTTTACCTCAAGGGCTTTGAGGGTGAGACATTGTGAGATTTAGTTGCATGTTTCCTAGGGAGTTTTGTCTTTGTAGTGTGTTTGGGAGGGCGCTGAAAGCAGTGTGTGGGAGGCCCTTGAGGTTTGCGTATATTGCATCTAAGCCCCTCAACATGTGTGAGTTTATATGTCTGATTTGTTGTAGGTGTAATATGTGGATTACTGGCAACCCGATTGGAGATAACAGTATTTGTATGTGAGAACTTTGCCTCCAAAGACATATAATGTCAGTCTGATTAAGAATAAGGTGGTTGTTAGTAAAAAGAGACAACTGTTACATTGTTTCAAGATGCCTATTTCCACCAGGCTGACTACAGAGAAATTAGGAAAGTGCACATCCATGGCCATGTATCCTCCTTTTTTGTGATCTATGAGGGATGGTGCAACTGGGTTTAGAGTTGTTGGGGTGGGAGGATAGGTCTAGGATTGATCTAAAACAATTTTTGGGTGATGCTTCTCTGTAGGCAAACTAGCTGCTCTAGACTCAAATAGTTACTTCAAAAAAATAGCAGAGGAAATTTTATATGGGAGATTACACCTCTAGGTGCTGCTTCTGTACAGGGAACTGCAAACCACTGCTGCACAGCTTAGCACAGATTAAGAAATTAGTTAGAGAGGAATTTGATCAGCAAACTGTAAAAATGTAGTATAAGTGTTTATATAAGGCTCAGATATTGTAGCAATTTACAATTCTCTTACTATTGTGATACTACAAGAATAAGGTTCATAGACTACATAAAATGCAGAAAAAAATGAGCAGATATGTAATAAATGAGGCTCAGCTCCTGCAGCAATTCCCAGATGTCTCACTATTGTGAATGGCACTACAAGACTAAGGTTCCAGACCAAGTAAAATGCAAGCAGAAGAATGCAGTAGAAATGTAACACATGATGCTCAGATCCTGCAGCAATTCACAATTCTCTTGCTATTGTGTGTTATACTACAAGATTAAGGCCCCAGACCAAGTAAAATACAAACAGTAAAAAGCAGTAGAAATGAAATAAATGAGACTCGGATCCTACAGCAACGTACAATTCTCCCACTTCTGTGAGGGACATTACAAGACTTAGGTCCAAGACAAACTTAAAAATGCAAAGTGTTGACATTTGGTTAAAAGAAGGAAAATGCAGAAAAGAACAATACACAGTTCAGATTTGCACTCTGAATATGCATGTGTAGTAGTTG
>NC_056735.1:1441766568-1441814068 GCF_019279795.1 Protopterus annectens | reverse complement strand
TGGGGCTGAGTGAGACTTTTAGTATGTCACATTTGTTTAAAGAATTAACACTACATACCAATAAGTTTTGTTCAACTACTTGGCACATTAAACTTTTAAAAGCATATAAAGGGGCTGAGATAGCTCTGCATGGTTTACGTGTTTATTTGAAACCAGGTGTTAAGAAAGACATTTTGATTTCATGAACAAATGGTGTTGTATACAAAACACAGCGTCCAAATTGTTCATTGAATTACTTATTGAACATTATGAAAATGCACTTGTGGGAATGAAGGGGAAACTTCATGACACAATACAACCGCACGATAATCAAGGTGACTATAACAAATTGTATGAGACTTATTTGGTTGAAGTGAATGGTTTTGAGAAAGAAATAAAAAAATAAAAAGCTTAAGAAATTTAACCGAGATATGGGTGATGTCAAAAATAAATACCGTTTATTCTTGGAAATCAATGGAGATCTTTCAGGTTCTCTAAACCTGCTAATAAGCATTTTAAACAAAAGCGCAAAAGAAACAGATCTATGCTTAAGCCTACCAGAGCCATGGATTTGACTACTGATTCCAGTACCTCTGATGTTTCTTTGAACCTCCCAAGTACTGATACTGAGACAGACAGTTTGGATGAACAAATTTCACCTTTACATAAGAGATCGAGGGGCAGAATAGGCCCTTTAGAAGAGGAGGGCGGAAACACCACAGGCAGACCATGGAGCAACATGGAACAAATATTCAGGGACCTTACCAAGATGTAGAACTTAATGTTCATGCAGACGTGGATGATCTCATAATCAATTTAACTGACTATGTGTTGACACCTTTTGAAAAAAGTGTGCTTAATAAAGGATCTAGCTATGTACCTTCTTGTTTTGTTTCTGAATATGATGCATGTCTTGATTTAAAACAATTTTGCAGGGATTTAAATCTTAAATATTTTCTCAGTAATAAATCTGATACTGAAAACGCTATTAACACTGCTGATTTTCTTGACCCTTTTCATTTCAGAAAGTCTACTTTTCAACTACCATATCATCCTCGTGTTAAGCTTTTTGAGGATTTAGTTTTACATGAGCTACACGTGGGACAAAAATCTATATTTAGGCAGTTTGGTGATAATTTAACAAAACAAGAAAGACAGGCACTAGAACATCTTAAAAATAATCATGACATAATAATATTGAATGCTGATAAAGGGGGAGTGGTAGTCATCTGGTCTAAAAAAGATTATCTAAATGAAGCTCATAAACAGTTGAATGATGTTAGATTTTATTATAAGCTACCTTTAGATCCTACTATGGACTTTAAGAAAAAGATTGATAAATTTTTGCACACTGCAATTATAAATGGGGATATACCAGATTCCTTACATAGACAACTGACAGTGGACACTCCAAAACTCCAGAGGTTCTACATTCTCCGCAAAATTCACAAAACTATAAATAACCCCCCCCGGAAGACCCATTATCTCAGGACGTGGATCTTTGATGAAACCTTTGTCTGCTTATTTGGAACAACAATTAAAATCTTTGTTAGGACTTGTTAGAGCCAGGCTTAAAGATTCTAGTGACTTTTTATGTCTCATGAATGATTTGCAAGTTGAACCTGATTATTTTCTTTGCACACTTGATGTGCAATCATTATATACAAACATACCGCACCATGGTGGTATATCAGCTCTTAGACACTGGCTTAACTTTTATGGGAAATACAGCTATACCCACATTGAATTCTTGATAGGCTTGGTCAAGATAGTATTGGAATATAATGTTTTCTACTTTTATAGTGACTGTTACCTACAAATGAGAGGAACTGCCATGGGCACCACATTTGCAGCCATCTATGTGGATCTTTATATGGGGTATTTGAGTGGCAACTAATATATTCGGATTAAAACATCTTTAAGAAAGACTTGGTGATGTGGCATTGCTATTTGGACAATTGCTGGGGTGTCTGGTCTGGAAATTTGGAAGGTTGGAAGGAATTTGTAAGATAACTCAATTCCAATACTCTTGGTTTAAAATTCACTGATAGAATAGAGATGAATAATACTGATTTTTTGGATGTACAGGTAACTAAAGCAACAGATGGCACTATTAATACAGGCCTTTTTCGTAAACAGTTCACTAAGAATGCTATATTAGAGGCTAGTAGTTGCCATCCAAAACATATCACTCATAAGATACCTAAGTCGCAGTTTTGCAGACTTAAATGTATATGTAATGTACAAGAAGATTATGATATGGAATTGAATAATATAAGTGATAGATTCATCAAAAAAGGTTATGATAAACGTAACATCTATGCACAAAAATCAATGGCTCTCAACTATCCCTGGCATCAATTTTTGAAATCAACCAACTTTAATTCAGATTCATATAACTCTAACACATTTAGACCTAGATCCAATCAAAATGTTAGATTTGTGGTTCATTATGGCACCAATCTTTTCAAGATATGTACTGTTATAGATAACCATTGGGAAGTGCTTAAATCGGATCCTTTTTTTGACCAACTTTTGGATTCTAGATGTTTATATAGTTTTAGACGGGGTAAGAACTTAAGGGAATCCCTTTCTTGGTTCAAACAGATTGATTGGCCTAAGGATGATATATCCAGAGACTTACCAACTGGTTCACATGCCTGTGGTAATTGTGTATACTGTAAGGTGAAGTCATGAACCAAATCCTTCACTTCTGTTAATACCTCTAAAGTTTTTGATATTAAACATCTAATCACTTGTCGCACAGAATGGGTGATATACATGGCAGTATGCCAATGTGGTTCCTTTTATATCGGACAAACCTCTAGAAGTTTGGATTGCTTAACATTTGAGTGACATCAATTGTAAACACATAAGAAGTGCTTTATATAAACACGTATGTGATCATAAGACTGCTTCATTTCTCTTTGTTGGTATCGATACTATTAAAGGTGGTAGATTATCCGATTTAAGCAAACATGAAATTTTGGATAAAAAAGGAAGAATGTGGATGATTAAACTTGGGGCTCTGTACAAACCTGGTCTCAATGATCATTGGTAATTAAATTTCCCTTCCTTTTTTCCATCTTTATTCATTTTCATTTTTTCCTAACAGATTTTTAGTTTATATCTAATAAGAGTAGTGTCGTACTCATTAATGGGTATGTTTAGTTGCACGAGATTATTATATATTTTTGGTATCTAATTATTTATTTTTGGTATCTATTTATGTATAGTTTTAAGTCAATATTCAATAGTGTTTTTTCTATTTAAAAGCATGATAATATGTTTGAATATGGAGATTAATATTTATACTACTATATATATATATATATATATGTTTATATATTTTATATACATATACATGTATATATTTATTTGTTTTTTTTTAATTTTTGTTTTATTTATCATTATTATTATGTTTTCAATGTAATTGTTATTGTTTGAAATCTCCTTACTATAAAGCATGGGCTGGTGTGATGCTTACTTGTAATTTCACACTGACGATGCCGGGGGAGAAATCCGGCACCGATCTGTGTTTTTCTTCAGTTGAGCCGAATGGCTGCATAATGGAGCTACCTGAGTGTTTGTTCCGTCTAACATTAAAAGTAGTTTTGTACCTTTAAAGTGCTTTTTGGGTCTTATTACTTCATCCGATACTGGATTTATTACTTTGAGTGCTGGAATTTCTTTTTTGGAACTTTGTATTTAACTCCGTGCACCATTTTTTGGCGACGTGCACTTGACTTTTGGTGTGTGTGTATATATGTGTGTGTGTGTGTGTGTGTGTGTGTGTTTGTATATATATATATATATATATATATATATATATATATATATATATATATATATATATATATATAGACATATATATATATATATATATATATATATATATATATATATATATATATATATATATATATATATATATAAACAATCAATAAACCTTTATTTATATGTATGTATATATATATATATATATATATATATATATATATATATATATATATATATATATATATATATACATACATATATATATATATATATATATATATACATATATATATATATATATATATACATATATATATATATATATATATATATATATATATATATATATATATATATGCACGCCATCCACATCTGACAAATTCTTGTTTGCTGTCAATATGTATAGCAATTTTCAGAAGGCCTGAGTCACAGTAAATGTAAAGGCTAGAAGAAGGTAATATGCTTTTAGCAAGCAAAACAGCTTTCTACACATTACTTTGTTTGTATAAAATGTTCACACATTTAAAACAAGAAGGAAACATCATATAACAAAATATAGGCAAAAATAAATGCATAAATACATGAATAAATAACACAGATAAATTGTTCATAGAAAACCATTTACATAAAGGCAGCAAGCATAACATTGGTTCATAGGTTCATAGATATTTACTAGGCTAAAAGCCCTGGAGCCTTTACAAGCCTAGCCCATAGAAGTGCCCTGGCATCATGCCCACCCAATGTTAGTTCCCAATGCCTCTATCAAGTAGTGCCACTAGAGTGATCCCCGGGGTGAGCTTTCTATTACCCATCCACTCATCAAGATATTTATTGGAGAGGCAGAGTGAGGTGCTTTGCTTGACATGTATGAAAAGTCTATTCCAGAGCATGGGCAGTCTCTGGGTGAGGGACCTGTCCCTCCAGCATGTTCTGTTGATTGTGGTAATGAGGTTGAGGTCTCTGGAGTGCGTGGTGCGGAGGCATTGGGAGTTCTTTAGATGTAGCATTTCTAAAAGAGCTGGGTCAGACATGTCTTTTTAATTCAAGCAGGGATCACCTCTAAGTAGGTGATATGAAACAGAGAATAGCTGGAGTCTTTTGCGTCTGTCCATGTAGGACGTGTTTAATGCACTAGGATCCTCTTCGTGAGGTACTTCTGTGGCCTCTTCAGCTGTTGAAGGTGTCTAGTGAGGTACATGCTAAATGGGGCATTATACTTGATGACTGATTCAATGAGGAATGAGTAGAGAGAGACGATGACCTCTTTCTTCCTGGATGCAAAACCCTTGGTAATAAGATGTGCCACATAGAAAGACTTTCTGACCACAGTGGCAATGTGGTGGCCGAAGGAGAGGTTGCTGTCAACCTCCACCCCCAGATCTCTTATAATGCCTTCACTGTTCATTGGGCTCCCATCGATGTGGTAATTTGTGTAACTGAGTTTTTACCAAAGGGGATAATGATGCATTTTTTGTCATTAAGCTTAAGGCCATGGTTTTGACACCAGTCATTGGTCTCAGTGAAGTCCTTTCTGTAGGATGTCTGCATCACTTGGGAAGTTAACAATGGCTCCCAGCTTGCAGTCGTCTGAGAACTTGGACAGCCAGAGTCTCTTTCTGTTGGCCTGGACTTCTAAGAAGTAGATGCTGAACAGGAGAGGACCCAGGACCGATCCCTGTGGTACTCCACTTGTGACTGGTAGGCAGACTGACTTGGAGTCTGCTACTTTTACACTGTGTGTTCTATCTGTGAGCCAATTTGCAACCCACCTAGTGATATAGGGGTTGATGCCTAGTTTGGTGAGTTTATCAGTAATTCCCAAGTGAAGAATGGTATCAAAGGCCTTGGCCAGATTGAAGTAGACTGTATGCACTGCCTTACATTCATCCACAGCCCTGGTGACTGACTCAAAAAAGTCAACCAGTTTGAGCAGGTGTGATCTTCCTTTCACAAAGCCAAACTGCGTGGGGTGTAAAGTTTGGAGATTTCTTATATCTTTGTTAATCAGATCCTTGATGATGTGCTCCATAGCTTTACATATTATACTCATCAGGCTAATGGGGTGATAATTTCCATAGTCTGTACTCGCTCCACCTTTATGGAGAAGGATGACTTCGCAGTGCGACACTCGGTAGGGACAAAGCCTGAGGTGAGGCTGTAACTGAACAGGGCCCATAGATGTGGTGCCAGTTCGCTTTGTAGTTCATGCAGAACACAGCCAGGGATATTATTGGGTCCCATGGAAGCTGTATTTTTGGTCTTGTACAATGCACCTTTAACCTGTGCTGCAGTAATGCTGGGGTGCCTAGCATTCTTCCGGTATTGTGATTAGTCCTTTGGGGGAAGGGGTAAAGATGGCACTGAATCTGTCAGCCATTATGTTGGCAATATCTGTTGGCTCAGTATAGGAAGTACCATTGTGCAGTTACTCAGAACAAATCAGAGTATTGCCATAGAGGTTCTTGATATAACTATAGAAGGCTTTGTGATTGTTTTTAGTGTCTACTGCAATTCTTTCTTCATAGCAGGCTTTGGAGGATTTGATGAGGGACCTCAACTTTTTGTTGAGGCTAATAAGGGAGTTTTTCCAGTCTTGGGACTTCACCTTTTTCTGAAAAGTCTTCTTCCTTCTGTTGTATAATTTATTAATGGCAGGTGACAACCAGATTGGCTTCCTTTTTTTGGAGGAGAGTGTCTTGGTTCTGTTTGGTATGGTTAGTTCAATGCATTTATGTACATGTTCGTACAGTGCACTGATGTATGATTCAGCAGTCATGCAGCAATTTTCCATTGGCATGGGTGCCGTGAAGTTAGCCACTTTTTTTTTAGGAGCCCAAAGTCAGCTTTGGAGAAGTTTTTCAAGGTGTTTACTTTTGCAGGGTTGTGGGTGTGATGTGGACTTCCATGGTGATTAGTTTATGATCGGATCTGACCAGGGAGGGATTAACTATTGGTGTAGAGCAACAGTCGCCCATGTTAGTAATAACCAGGTCAAGGATGTTGCTTCCTCTAGTGGGGGGTCAGAATGTGCTGGCACTGTATTGCTGCTTGACTAGTTTTCCCAGTTGATGAAGGGGTAGTTGAAGTCTCCTAGTATAAGAGTTTTGAGTTGGGCCTTGATAGATTCCAGGGTGCTTAGGAATGTGGAGTGAGAGTCTAGGGACATGGTTGGGGACCTATAGTAGGCTATGACTTGGATTGCCATCTTACCCAATGTTAGTTGTACCTGAAGTATCTCAGATGTGGTATGCTGGGCTACTAGTCTGGAGGTGTGCATATCCTTTATGAATATGGAGACACCACTGCCTTTTGAGATTCAAACCATATTTTGGGGCCGAAAGTTGTGGAATGATTTATAGCCTGGTAGCACAGGGGTGCTTTCTGTTGCTTTAAACCAGGTCTCCATTACATCACAAATGTTGATGTTCTCCATTTTGAGGAGTGCTTCAAGCGAGTGAATCTTGAGATTTAGACTTTTAGCATTGAGTAGCATGATCCTCGGATTGCATTTATTTATAGCTGTTATGCTGGTAATTTGGTCTTTGGGACACCACCTAAAAAAGGCACTATAGGGGTGGCAAGAGCCTTGGCCAGCATCTGGAAGCCCAGGGGTGACAGATGCAGGCCATCTCTGGCAAAGCATCGAGGTCTGTCAATCATGTCATCCCAAGCAGACAGATACTGGCTCCCCTTTGAATGACACCAGAAACTTAGCCAATTGTTGAAGTCAGTCATTTTTTATTTGTACTGCAGTATCATTCTGGGTGACGGTAGGATACTGCTCAGGGCTAGGGTCATACCTGCCTGGGGCACATAGTCCAACAGCTCCACCATGTCTCTTTTTATGTCCGGGGAGGTGCATCTCAGGTCATTCACACTCACATGTACAATGACAGAGTCATACTTGTACTTGTTGTGGAGTGACCTGAGTGCGTGTATGTGTTGGATTGTGGCACCTGATAGACAGCTGACTGTTACCTTTTCCTTATTCAACCTAGTGAGTGGGACATCTGTATGCCTCACTATTGAGTCACCTATGATTATTGTATTGGACTAGGTGTTTAGCTTTAGGGTTTAGGTTGAGGTGCACACTGTGGAGGTGAGCTATGTGTCCTGTGGTTTGAGCTGTGTTATGGTAGTCCAGTGTGTTTCTGTCTTGGAGTTCTCTGCTGTTTGGGTAAATTTCTATTGAGATCCTCCAGGAAGGTGGGTGTGTGGATTGTGTTTTTATGTGAGAGCTGTGATGGTGGGTGTTCTGGAGGGCTATGTGTTCCATGTGGTGCAATGCAGGTGTTGACCTTCTCCTCTTGACCAACTAGTCTGGTCTTGGCTGGAGAGTGCATAGCTTCCAATTTGGTGATATAAATGCATCTCTCACAAGTCTGAGCATTGGTAGGCAAGAGGAGAGGGTTGTCTGTGTACATGAGGCAGTTGCTACACTGCCTCAGAATTCCCAAGTGCACTAGGTTAATAGGGGAAAGCACAAGGAACTGCCCTTTAATCATGCCAGGAGGGGTGGTCATAACTACTAAATACTGGAGCTATTTTCCATGAAGAACAACTAGTGATGATGGCACTTAGGTGTGCTACAATAATTGCTACAAAAACCTGTTGAAGTGCAAAGCGATTAAGCTATTTGAAGTGCAAGAGAGAGAGAGAGAGAAAGAACTAGCGGAGCTTAAACAAGCGCAAATGCAGGCTTTTAAACCAGAAAGTTGAAAGGGATGGAAAAACTGCCCAAACGGCCAATAAACTATAATTTCTGGGCCAGAAATCACTCCTCTTGTGATAGATAACTACCTAGTGCTTACCACTCCCACTGATAAGCTAGAAGGCTTCCCTCCAACACAGAAAGGCTTGTGGGGGTGGGCTCAGAAGCTTACAAACAATTCTGGATACAGCAAATCTGTATTTGTACTAAATTCCTTATAGAAAAGATGGGAAACAAGCTTAGAACTTTTTTTTTTTTTTTTTTACAGAAAAGCAGCTAAAACAGCAGTAAAAACAATTCAAATGCAGTGCAAGCTAGCACACTTGAGTGTCTAGCAATATTAAAGCAAATACAATTGAAATAAATGCAATTAAATAAAAAAAACAACTAAAAACAAGTGCAGAAAGCAGTAAATTAGGAACAAAATCAAAATGGAGGCACTTAGAGTATTAAAAAACATTGCCAACAAATATATAAATAATTCAGTCAAGCAAAAGTTAAGACAGTGCAGAACTCTAACCAGTTAAAAAGTGCCAAAAAATAAAATATACTTATCAGCTCTATATTTCTAGATTGTTTGAGAAGCACACGCAGTCAGAAAACAAGGAGATTCTAGCAGTGGTATGTAGGACTTTATGGAGAGAAGGTTTTATTAAGGGTTTGTCCACAAAAGCCTTCTTAAATGTAAAGTAACTCGCCTGAAGCACAATTTCTAAGACCAAAGATTAAACTGCTTAAAATAACAGATACATTTAATTAGGCTACTAACAAGCAGTATTAATTGTAGCAGAATAAAAGCACTTGAACACTTAAGAGCACACAGCAAAAATAAGGTAAAGTATGAAGAACACAATTACAGTAAAAGCAGCTGAATAAAGTGTGCAGTTTTTTTTTTTAAGTGGAGAGGAAGGAAACAGAAGTGTTCAAAGTCAAAGAAGCATGGGGGTAGTCCTACCCAAATAATTTAACTGCACTATGTTGAGTGATCAAATGAGATTGGACTGGGACCAGTGAAAGATCAGATTTACAGCAGGGGTGGGCAAATCCAAAGCCACCAAGTTTAAGACTACAAGAACACTTGTCATGGAGGGTGGGAAAAAAAACAGGGCAGACAACAACTAAGGACAGAAACAATACAGCAAATATATAAATAATAAAGCAAATATATAAATACAGCACAGTGCAAACTGAGTTGGAAAAAGTATACTTATCAGTTTGGAATATCAGATGGGAAAAGATTCCAACTCTGCTCTCAGTCAGGAGAATTTAGCTTTCTGCTATATCAGCTCGGCACAAATTCACAGAAATGCAGTTTCCAATGGAAGCACAACACAGAAAATACACCTCAGGCAATGACTAACAGCTAAGATGAGCTGGCTCAACAACCCCCACCTGAAACTAGCTTCTGAGCTACCATGAGAAACAAAGTGCAGACATCAACAAAAGACAGAAACAATACAACATATATATATATATATATATATATATATATATAAATAATAAAGCAAATATATAAATACAGCAGAGTGCAAACTGAGTTGCAAAAAGGGTTACATATTGAAAGAACGAAAGTAACGAAGTGCGAACGCTCAGATGAGCGAAAATGCTGCAAATCGAAGTTTTTTTTTTTTTAATGCAGTACAGTCAAGATAGGAATATTTGCCCTTTCTTCACTGTAGAGCAATCTCATAGTTGGAATATATATTTAGCCGGGGGTGTGGGGGGAGCAGCCCCCCACAATAACGTTCTCAAATTGCGGCATTTTCACTCATCTGAGCATTCGCACTTTGTTCCTTTCGTTCTTTCAATATAGACCCGCAAAAAGTGTACTTATCAGTTTGGAATATCAGATGGGAAAAGATTCCAACTCTGCTCACAGTTAGGAGAATTTATCTTTCTGCTATACCAGCTCTGCACAAATTCACAGAAATGCAGTTTGTAATCAAAAGCAATTAATTGACTTCTACTCACAGTAAATTTAAATCTAAGAAAAATCTATTAAGATAAACAAGTAAAGCAGCTTTTTGCCTTACTTGTTCAGTGTAAATTATTACTTCATATTTAGCACAAAAAGAAATATCACATAACAAAAATAAGCAAAATAAGTAAATTAATAAAATTGTAACCGAATAATTAAACAAACATTTCTATTTTCCCCAGACATAATCAAAAAGGAGAAAAAAGTAAGGTAAAATAATAACCAGTCAGTACACATTTATTATAAATTATATTACCATAGCAATTATTTTTTAACATGATTATTAATGTTGCTTAAAATAAAATATAACAGACAGAATTTTATCATTAGCTATTTAAAATGCCTGCCATGTTTCAGAGTAACATGCTATATACTTGTTGAAGCTGTGCTGATCATTGCCACACAGGATTAAGGCTATGACCTGTTAATAAGCAAAATCCTGTAATCCAATAGCCTGTGGATTGATTCCATGGGCCTGCATTTGCCACTTGATCAGACAGTGTCCCCAGGCTACCCCTTAAAGGAGGCTACTGTCTAGTGGTTTGACCCAGTTGGCAAATTAATAAAATAAAAGTATAGACTTAAAGCAGTAAAGTAATCCATGATATAGCAAAACATTACCACAATACATGAAAGCGACTATTTATCATCAAAAACATGCAACATCATATAACATGATGCATACACACACACACACACAAATGCAAACTCAACATGCAACACAAAACTACAGTGTGACAAACAGAACTACAAAGACCATTTTACCACTACTTAAACAACAACTTAACCAGTCCTGGTCTAGCACATGTTCATCTCCAGGTTAAGACTTTGTGCTCACATTGCAATACTCTTCAAATACTCTCCTTAAACAGAATGCTCTCAGTCTCTCACTGAAATGACAAAACAATTTTTATACATAACTGCTGCCTATACAATCCATTAAGTTGCACGTGGGCTTTCTCTTTAGTAACTTCTACCTCAATAATATCTTAAAATAAATAAATGTAACTAGTGTATATGCATAACTTTAATAGAAATGTAACTACTCTGTTTTTAACTGTAACTAAATATAAAGCAATGTAAACAAATGGAGCTTTTCTGCCCGGGGCTCCTCTGAAAATGGATATAAAGCAGTGGGCAGTGGGACTTTCCGGGTAAACAAAGACAAATAAATAAATACATTTTCTAATGCATAAATGTCCACAATGTTGTCATTATTGGAAAATAACAGACTTTGCTGGCCCAGAGTCAATATCCCTAGATAGTCAGTTATTTTTTGTTAAAGTCCACCTTGTTGGGCATTATTCTTCTAAACTGCAAATTTATTCTTTCCATTCTGTTTTCAAAAGTTCAGGTCAGAACATATAAACATGTTAGTCACGTAAACACTGTTTGGTATCTATTGCGTAATGCAGCCCTGTCACAGACTGCTGTAAACATATTCATAGCTGTAATATAAAGGAACACTAGAGAGAAAGCGCTACTGCACAACATACTAAAAACTTTAGATATATAAACTAAATTATTCTTGTTAGGTAACAGTTTATATGTATTAAAATAATAAATGAAGCAGAACTGCAGCGTGGCACCAGTTTTATTTAAAATAGTGCTTACTGAATTAATCAAATACAGTCGTAGGCTGTTATTTTAACTGCCACAGCACAGGCCTCAATTTATAACTAATGGCGGCTGTACTGTTCGAAAACAAGTCAATTGTCTTCTCAGAGCTCTCTTTTCATTCTTTTTTCTTCATAGGAATGCTGTGAACCACAGTCCAATCAACATTTGGCAATCATGATGCTGGATGTGAATTAAAATATACAGAACCCTATTAGAAAACCAAGGCAAATTGAACATATCCAGGAAGTCTCAGCAGGTCTCTGTAGCTGTTCGCTGTGGTTCAAAATCATTATAATGCTTCATCCCAGGGCTGAGGGTTTAACTTCATATTGTAAGCAGGCCTAGTGAAATAAAAATATCCCACTTACCCTTTCATTAGTTTAAAATTAATTGAAAAAGCCATGCGTTCCATGTTACCAGCACAACCCTTCTTTCCTTAACATTCCAGATAAGATAATTTAGTAAAAATGATCATATTTCTTATCATATCAGCCATATAAATGTTGATTTGTAGAAGTGTAGTATTCATGTAGAACATATTTAGAAGTGTATCAGCATCAGATGAATGTTCCATGATAATTGAGAAAGAAAGAAAGATATTTTAAAGGATGCATATAAAACACTTGGACTACCATTTATTACCAGTACATGTAAACATCCTAACTAGAACAAATATTGCTAAGAATTTTAATAACTTCTGGTTTAGATTCTTGCTGGGCAGTGGGACACATAAACACCATCTGTGCTGCATGTCAAAGGCAGTGCAGAGGATGCATCTCTAGTGTAGATAGCTGTACATTTAAGAAAAATAAGTGCACATCCATCACACCAAGCCCAGTGTGTGCCATAAATATACATCTGTGTTACCATGAGCAGCAGCCCAGCATGCCATGAATGTGCATACATGGTACAGTGAGTCTGCCATAAGTATACATATATTGTATCATAAGCCACAGCCTAGTGTTCAATGAATGTACATGTATTGTACCATGAGCAGCAGCCCAGGGTGCCGTGAATGTACATGTAAGGTACAATGAGCAGCAGCCTAGCGTGCAATGAATGTACACATAGGATACTATAAGCAACAGCTCAGTTTCTGCCATGAATGTACATGTAAGGTACTGTGAACAGCAGCCGAGTGTGCCATGAATGTACACATAGGATATTGTAAGCAGAAGCCCAGTTTGTGCAGTGAATGTACATGTATGGTACCGTGAGCAGCAGCCCATGATGCCACAAATTTACATATATGGTACCATGAACATCAGCCTATTGTGTCTTGTAAAAATGCATGTATGATACAATGATTAGCAACCTGGAGTGCCATAAATATACACAATGATACCATTATCAGCATCCCAGTGTGCAATGCATGTACATGTATGGTGTCATGAGCCACAGCCCAGTATGCTATTAATGTACATTCATGAAACCATGAACAACAGTTCAATGTGCCAGTAATATACTTGTATGGTACCATTAGCAAAATCCTATTGTGTCTCATAAATATGCATGCATTATTCAATGAGCACCAGCCTGGAGTGCTATAAATGTACATGTATTGTACCAGGAGCAGTAGCCTGCAATGCCATGAATGTGCATATATGATGCAATGAGCAGCAGCCCAGTGTGAGATGAATGTATATGTACGGTACCATGATCAGCAGTCCCATGTGCAATAAATGTACATGTATAGTAACATGATCAGCAGTCCCGTGTGCAATGAATGTACATATATGGTACCATGATCAGCAGTCCCATGTGCAATGAATGTATACATATCATGCCATGATCAGCAGTCCCATGTGCAACGAATGTATATATATGGTGCCATGATCAGCAGTCCCATATGCAATGAATGTACATGTTTGGTACCATGATCAGCAGTCCCATGTGCAATGAATACATACATATGGTGCCATGATCAGCTGTCCCATGTGCAATGAATGTACATATATGGTAACATGTTCAGCAGTCCCATGTGCAATGAATGTACATATATGGCACCGTGATGAGCAGTCCCATGTGCAATGAAGATACATGTATGGTACTATGAACATCAGTCCAGAGTGCCATAAATGTACATATATGGCATTGTGAGTCACCCAGTGTGCCATAAATATACATGACAGCCATGAGCAAAATAAGGTTCTTTTTGTTGCAGCCATGTTATACAGGGGGGGGGCTGTTTTTGCAGCATAACTTGACTTTTAAGTTGTAGTGGGTGTTTCTAATAGTGTGTTTTTTTAAAAGTGAGTAGTAGTTTTCCTTTAATAACTTGTAGGTTAGAGTATTTAGTAATAAATGTACTGTGGCCTCAGCAGACAACCATTTGGTTTTCTATATGCCATCAAAGGGGTGTTTATTTTATATAATAGATGAATTAATTTGAATATGTTGTCCTTGATTGTTTGAAGGGTAGCAACATTTTGTTTGAAAGTTTGACAGACTGGTGGTAGACAACACTCAAAACATGGATAGGCATTTTTGGCTATTTATTCTCAAGTTTTAGAAGTAAGCGGATAGAAGGGTACTATAGGATACTTTTAATTGCTTTTGAACTTTGTTAACATGTTGTTCTAAATGTCTGCCAAGGGATAATTTATCAGTTATAATCCCCAGATAACATTTTATTTCAGCTGAAGGTATGAATATTCCTTCTAAATCCTTACTTATTAGAGCTTGTGCAAGTATCTTCTGACTTCCTAATATCACTGCAGCAAACTTTTGTGTGTTAAGAATTATATTATTAAATTTGAGCCAGTTTTAAGCATAGGCAAAATCATTATAGAACTGTTTATTAAAAGTATTGGGTAATTTGTTATTTTTATAAATTTGCTAGCTGGGTAAGGCTACTGGACACAAGTGTCCCTCTTCAGGTGAAACCCAGGAGCACTGTTTGTTTAACTGATTTCCTCAGAGGCACACTATAGGCAAATGGAGATAGAAGGAATCAAACCATGTACCTTGGGTACAGGAGTAGTTCACTAACAGTTCATAGCTTTAATCATGTGCACTAACTGCCAAGATGTGTCTCTTCTTGTAAATACAACACATCTGTGTACAGTATGCAGATTTTATTCGGCATATTGTAAGGTAAACATACAAATAAAGATAAATTTAAAGAAAAGTAAAGGTCCTCTGACTGGGCCCTATGACACTCCGTTTGTTGTATGTCCTATCTCTGAGATGGCATCATTGAGGTATACTTTGAAGGTCCTGTAGTTGAGGTAATTTTGAAAACAGTGCACTGTTTCTTCAGTCGAACAGTTCTTAGTGCTAGACAGTTTCAAAGGCATATTTAAGATCCAGGAAAATGGCACCTGTGAGTAGTCCATTTTCCATACTATTCTAATTGAGTTAGTTAAAATATATTTTGACGTTAGTCTGCTGTGAATGGAGCAGAATCCATGATGTTTGCCTATATGCCATACTTTTGAATATATTCAAATATGCACTTGTAGATTAACTTTAACAGAAATTTGGCTACAGGACAGGAGTTGGAAATTGGGTGGTAGTCAGTGATGATGGTAAAAGTAGTTACTTTTGCGAGGGGTAATATTAATGACTGTTCAAAACAGGTTTAAATTACATCACTGATCGCTTAAAAAAGTGAACGGTGATTAATCGACCCTATGTATGCAAAAGATTACAAATGTCAAACTGTCAGAACAGCAATTTTTTTCCAAGGGAAAAATATCGCTGTTCCAACAAAAAAAAAAAAAAAGAAAGAAAGAGAAAAGAAAAATAAAACACTTTAAAACATTACATTAAGTGGGGGGCTGTGCCCCCACATCCCCCCTACTTAAATATACCAACTCCGAGACTGCACTACAGTGCCAAAAATGGCAAAGTAATGAAGTGGCCAAGCAAATTCTTTCCCTGGGAAATAATTCGCTTAAAAGCCACTTCAATATTTTGCCTTTTCAATCTTTTATGTTCAACCAAGAAGCATTTGAAAGAATGCTTCTTCAGTCTTGTAATGAGAACCCTTCAAAACAGTGTGAAATGGAATTGATGTGAGAGTGAAGGTGAATATATTCTTTAATGGACAGTTTGGTTGGAATAGTACTACCTGTTCTTAACAACTAGGAATGAGATTTGTGAAAATCCAGGTTGTAATGGTAGTCTGTTTTATCTAACAGCTTCTGAATATCTTTTCTAGAAAAGAAGTTAAAGTAGAGAAGGGGTATGAAACATATTTGAGGAGTGTTGGGTAGGCGAGGAAATGTGAAGTGTTGTGTAGGTGAGGAAATGCGAAGTGTTGGGTAGGCGAGGAAATGTTGACAAAAACGTGTGTTGAGGGGGAGAGTGGAGGTTGTAGAGCAGATATAGGTCATTAACATTTTTATGATGCCCTTTGCATTAGAGGCATGTTTTGGAAATATTTTATCAGTAGTTGTGCCCCTAATGGCCTGCCAGGACTTTTTAGGTTAGTATGCAGACTGTGTCGGTAATTCAGTTTAGACTTAGGGTTTATTCTGGTCCTCTTTCTTAGTTTTTGTGTTCTCTTGTATTTAGGTAATTACTGTCCCTTTTGCACTTTAACCATGCTTTTTCATTGGTTTTAATTTCTGCATTTAGATTCCTTTGTAGCCATGGTGTCTTTTTACTCAAGACTTGTTTTTGCAGAGAAAATAGCTTAGAATGCATTGTCTTTAGTATACTGTAGATTGTTGAAAATGCTGTTGCAATGTGTTTGGTTCTCTCTTTTCAACAAAGTCGACAGAAAGTTTACAGACCTAATATACTGTTTCAATATATTTGTAGGAACAAACAAGCTGACTAAATCGGTTTCTAATAGAACATTATGATAAGGGATGCAATGTGTTTACGAGTGGTGTGAAACTACAAGGAACTACAAAATCAGGGCAAAGGACTATGAATTTTACAATGCAAAGGGATGGGAGAAATAAAGGGCTATATTAATTAAAGTAGATTCATGTTAATTAGTGTGAGTTTAATATATTTACAGTGGTAATGATGGCTAGAGTATAGGGGATTCCTGAGACCACATTGGAAAAAATATCAGGTGATTGATTTTTTTTTTTTTTTTTTTTTTTTTTTTTTTTTAAGGAAGGTCATCCCTGGAGCACTAGAATTGGTTCTGCATCTTATGGATCATAAGGAAAGATTTGGAGTGAGTTAAGGTGGAAAGGATAATATCTGATAGCCAAAGTGATGAGTACTAGACAAAATGTGGACCATTTATACTGATTCACATCTAGAGGTAAATGTAGATTAGAGTGCAGTCTAGGGTAATTTGGAATACATGAAGGACAAGGCAAAGTTTCCCTCTCATAGATTATCTTTATCTGTTTGCCATAAAACTTCTGGTACGAAGGGTACAAAGTTATAAAACGTCCACATCAGAAGAAATTAGTGGAAGTGGTGAAGCAGTTTTATTTAAGCATAAATGCATGCTGCTGCTGCGTGTATTATGTAGGTAATTTACTTCCAAGAGCAGAGTTTTACTTTCTGCCAAATGAACACTTTTTCTGCCTGATGTACCGCTTACCTGACACTGATTATGCAGAATATTCCTGATTTTCTTTTATAGTTTTGCTCTGTCCCTCATTCCATTTTTTTCTGGTAAATCACTGAGCATTACAGTCAATAATGTCAGACAGAGTTTCATACTTTTTACTGTTCATAAAATGCATGTAAATGCAAAACCTGTTGTTCTATTAACTTGTGAGTGAATTAGAATGATATTTAAAAAACTGTCCCTGAATATGATCCTTTGTCTCCCATTATTTTTGGATTTGTCCACAATTCTAAAGCAAAGAAGTTGAGGTATGTGCTGCTGCTTGTTGGAGTGAACGTATTAAGTATTTTACCAGTTGTCAAAGCCAGTAAAGCATTTTGCACTTCTTAATTTTATCTTTCTTCTTTTGTTTTTTTTTTGTTTTGTTTTTTTTTTACTGTGTGTCTTTTACAGCAAACCAGAGCCCTCTTTACAAATATAACTTGAAAGTCAAGCTTACACCTTGGATAAGGGTCTGCCTTTTTTGAGGGGGGCAATCTGGGATCAGAAATATATTTGTCTTCAGATCAGGGAATTGTAGACCAGCTCCTGTGTGGCATCAAACTCAGTGTCTGACTCCCTGATGACTTTTACACACCCTACATTTTGTCATCATTTGTTGTCCAGTCGTATCACAGCTATAGCAGGGCACAATTACATGTCCCCAGGTAAACAACCCAGATATAGTTATATGCATTGCCTGGAAGGCTAACTCCCACTCCTTGTAGTTTGAACTCGAACTAACATCCGTCTTCCAAACAAGAAGCATGCATGCACTCAGATTTTTGTCTCTATCTCATGAAGTTTTTTTCTTCTTTCTAAATGTTTTAGATTTTGCTGTTCCTGTAGTTAATAACTCCAGCTGGGTGGGATCCTGTATCTAACCAATATTTAAAGAAGTGTGTGTACAAGACAAGTGCTACCAGAAAATTTTGTCACACTGTATATTTGTAAATATTAAAAGGAAATATGACTTCTAGAAAAAGGTGACATTATCCTCGAGATAGAATGTCAAAAATTAATTAAGAATTATTTTTAAAAGTGCAGATTGGGAGAATGGGAAGAAAGAACTCTGAAGTTGAGGACCACAATAAAAGAAAAATAGGTCACCTATGAAAAGATAACCTATTCCTTTTCTTAGATAAACTACTGGGGACAATAAAGATAGTACTTACCCACCTCCAAGCAAAAACAGCAAAGGAGCATAAGGTTGTAAAAGAAAGACAAAGAAAGGGAAAATAATAATGTTTAATAAAAGTATATTAAACAAATGGTGGCCATAACTTTAAAGGTAATCTTCCTAAAAAAGAAGGTGACAAACCTTCATTGGTTCCTACAACAAGGAAAAGAGTTACAGTGAAATATTAAAAACCACTGAAGGTCCTTCTAAAGTTCATAGCAGTGAAGACACCGCCATAGAGGCACTTCATTTGTATCCTCTGATATGCATGTACCTTCTATATATATTTAGCTGGTTTACTACCTATAACACTTCATCCACTGAATCAACAACAAAACTTCTGAAAGTAACCCAGAATGCCTTTATGGCTACTGAAATGTGGATCGCCAATAATCACCTAGCCCTAAACCCTAACAAAACCAAATTGCTAATATTTAATCCTAAGAAAAAACTCTCTGTTAACAAGTAATTTTTCATCATACATTCTAAAGGTAACACCACAATGGAGGTTGTCTCTGACACTAAATTACTAGGAATTGTTCTTGATGAAAACCTGACATTTATCCACCACATTTACAATAATATCAAAAAAAAAAAAAAAAAAAAACGAAAAACGTTTTACCCTCTACAGACATAAATACTTTCTTAACTGCTCTACTAAGCATACTCTCACCTCAGCCTTTCTCCGTCCTTCTCTCCTGTATGGTGCTCCTCTCCTCACCAACATACAGTCCTCCATAAAAAACAAGCTTGAGTTCTGCTACAACAAGGTCACTAAGTTTGCAACCAGCAAAAAACACTCTTTCCACCACAGCATCTCCCTACAAGCATTAAATTGGCTCAAACTTCCACATTTTCTAATCTATCTACAACTAATCACAGCACACCGAATCATTTACAAATCCTCAGACTGCCCAGCCCTTTCTTCTATTTTAACCCACTACCACCCAAATAGGCCACTCAGATCCAAAAAACAACTCCTCCTATGAGCAGGCAAACCAAAACTCCCAGATGATGACATGCTTTACTCCATCTGTTGCTAAGCTATGTAGTTCTCTCCCAATAGCTATCAGAACCTCTAGCAATATCTTCTCCTTCAACAAATCACTGCAGCAACACCTTTCCACCCTCTGGCATCACAGGTGCCTCAATTCTCATCTATCTATAACTTGATTCCCCACACACTAAGTCATATTGACCGTACATCCTTTCCTTTTCATATCTTCCTTCATCAGTACTTAATAAACACATATGATTCAGCTATTCTTGCCTTACCAGTTATCCTTGCCTTATTATCTATTTATGCATAACTATTTGGTAATAAATCAATTCCACTTTCCCTACACCATTTATGCTGGCTGCTACTCTTAAATTACCTTGTCAATATTTCTAAATGACTGCTTTTACCACTATATCATCTCTAAATGTATCACACTGTGATTGCTTGTTTAGTATATACCCTTAAACTGCATTAATCTGTACATATTGTAAGTTTATATGCTTTCTATTCTGTTGTTGTTTAATATTGTTCTGTTTTGCTAACACTGCTTGTATGTACTATCCATTTTGAGCTTTCTGTACTACTATATTAACTGCTTTGTGGGGATTTAATCCCTGGGCCTCCACTGAAAATAGGTTATTTTTATCCAGTGGACTTTCCAGCTAAACAAATGCCAATAAATAGTAAATAAAATAAATAAATCTTCAACTTTTACTGAGTCAAATGGTATTATATTCTCTGCTCTAAAGAGGAAAAATGCATCAGACTGAGGACTCTGATCAGGAAAATGTCATGTATTATAGACCCATTGTGCCATTCCCCATTTCCTCTGTACTAGAGACCCATTGTGCTGTCCCCCATTTCCACTTACAGTAATATTGTTCAGATGCTGATATTTGTGAAAGACTATTACAAATGGGGTGCTATAAAATTAGGGTCACAGTCAAATAGACTTGTTAGTTATAAAGAAGAATGGCCAACTTCTCAAGTTCTATTTAAGAATCCCAGAGGAGACGGTGCTGGAGACTTTGATGAGACCAAGGCCTTCTGCATGCTTCCCCCAGCTGCCTTGATTCATAAACTAGTAATGAACATCAAAAGTGGCCTAGCTGTATCTGCTTAAAATGACAAAGAAGTCACCAAATGTCTGTCTTAATTCAAATTATTTCAGAGTCCAATGAAAATGCCAATTCATTCTCTTCAGTCTTAGCAATACGGAACTGTTCATCAAAATTCACAGTTCTGAAAAATATATAACCAATCCAGTGGTAAATTCAGTTTACCAATCCAGTCAACAGAACACAACAATCCACTGAAAATCATTCTAATATGGCACCTTATTTAACACAAATAGTGAATAATTGTTTCAAGTGCTTTCATAGGCAAAGAACTTCATTAGGTTCCAAGGTTGATAAAATGCCTTGTATGTGAATGCGGTCATAATAATTCTCTCCTGAAAACTTTGTTCCTAATGGGTACTGAATCTTCCACAAAACTTTGGAGTGGGAGGCCTTGATACATATTCAGCTTTTCAAAAGCAGAAGGTCCCATAAGACAAAAGGCATAAACTAAAACAATTAAAAAAGAAAAAAACTTCTGGAAGAACAGGGAACCCTTTATTAAAACAAACCAACAGAGATCACTTTCATCTTACAAAATATCACAGACCTCATCAGACATTTTAATCGTGTTCTCTGTTCTTTAAACTGTTTTTTTCTAGTTTAGTTCTTTGCATATTTGGTTTCTTCCAGAGGCAGGGTAGGTCTCCGTGAGGACAAATCCTTCATTTATAGTACAGAGTGATGTCTAAGAGAACTTTGAACCATTTTTTCTTATTCTGGTCTACTTTCTAAAACAGAAGAACAAGGGAGACAGAGTTTTGAAACTTTAGACCACCCCAAGTATTAGCTGTGTATGACTGTTGATATCAGAGCAGTAGCTTCAATTGTGTATTTCATTTAACATAATTAAAGCAGAAAGCCCATTGTTGAACAGACTATATCTAAATAGCTGGGGAATTGTATTTCTTTTTGTTATGATATCCATGACAAAACTGTACAGGTAGTGGTAATAGCTAGTCCTACCATATTCAAAGGGACTTCTTGCGCTTATTTTAAGGATGCAGCTGTACAGGATATATGTAAAGTTTCTACATGGCATGGATCCTTCATAACTGTCAGGCAGTACAAGCTGGAATTTGAGTCCTTAATAAGAAGCGGATTTTCAAGGTCTGTCCTGAATGGCGTGCTTTGCCTTCCTTCCTTCTACCAGCCAGAATTATGAAGAGCACTGCTGGGGAGTTAATCAAAATATTACAGATTGTTTGTTGCAATTGTTCCTCTCAAAGTACGACATTAAACGTGAGTGAGTTACTCACTTTAATGGTAAATCACTAAAGGAAGTGTATTGCTACACACACCACCCTCCCTTAGGGTCCCTGTACAATTTTGGTGGTTTCAATGTATATTTTTATGAAGTCATGTCACTCTGCCTTATATTGTTAAGGTTCAAATTCTTCATTTATTCATATGTAGAGAGAGATCTGTGTTTTCTAGGTAAAGGCTAGGTTTCTGACAAAAGAGTAACTGAAAAGGGCTTGAGCCAGCATCAGCTTTGAGCATGCAGAAATGTAACTGAAACTGGTTGTGCGCCAATGTTGGTTGTGTCTGGCATCAAAACATCACTTACGACCAAGCCATTGATAGTGCTGGAAAATTCACAATGATGAAGAGGATGAGAAAGGTAAGAATACCCCTGCACTGAAATTAACTGATCCTGCATCTCAAAGATCAGTTGAGTACTTCACTCAGCTGTACTTTCTGTATGTATTATTGTTCTGTTACTGTGTACGCCATCTATTTCCTTTATATACATTCTCCTGAAAGACTTCGCATAACATCTTCATGTGAAGAAAGTAGAGGAACTGCAAAACCACATCTCCAATTAACAAGCAGCAACTACAAATAAATATATCCCCTAGTCGTGTCTCCTTTTCTAGTCACTAATGTCCACGGTTGTACCTTTTAAGTTGTGGACATGTGCACATGTTAAACATACAATTCACCATGCTGCGGTAAAATGGTACAGCATGAAGCATTATACAGTGTATGAAATGCTGTAGCATCTTTTCCTGATGCTCTCCTGCATGAAATGAATGTAAGGAGTTTTGTAATTTGAAAGCTACAGGTAAGCCAGCAGGAGGTTACCAGGTACATTATACATTAATGTGTGCAGAAAATGCACAGTGTATTTATTTGCTAACCTCCAAGTGGTTATTAAGCACAAAAGTTGTATGGAAAACAGTGGGTATATAGGGGGCAGGTTTGTCATAATGGTTAAAGTCTTTACCTTACAGATACAAAGTAGGAGTTTGTTTTTGTTCCGAACCTCAATTTGGCAGACCATTTCCCTTCTTTAAGTCATATGTGGTTAAACCTTCAGCACTTTCTGTGGGTATCATGTTACTACCACATGACAGTAGTAAGCACAGCTATGTTTAACATTGTTTTAAGAAGCATCATAGCAGCTAGAAGGAGCACTTCTAAAGTACATGCAGTCACAGAGAGAACATGATCCTTAAATATCTTTAATGTTTGTTTTAATTTTTAATAAGATTTCTCTTGACTGTGTGCTTGAGAAAAGAAGCGTACAGTTCTTAATTTTTTTATGTGAGATACAAATGGGTGATACTGGAAAACATTTCAGCAGTTTTATTGCTATACATAATAAACTTTTCTGTTTATTAAAACAGCTATTCTGAAATAGAATATAGACTAGATCATGAAACAGTGAAATGACAATGAAAATGCAAGACTTTTCAAAAATATTACTCACCTACATTAGATATCTCTTTACACTGCAGATCTTGCCATTCCTTGTATGAAAAAGTAAAATTAATTCATTACACAATAGTGAAAATCTCATTGTTTGAAAATAAGCATTACAAATAATAAGGTGAAGTCTATAAAAGTCACACGTCAGCTCAATTCTTAGAATATTGCCAGTCACAGCAGGTAATGATTCAGTTATACTGAGGGTTATAAAAATAATTATACCACCCGTGGTCTAATAGTTGCATTAATTGCAGTAAAAGGTTAAAGTTATATGTGAATGTACTCCATATATTAACAAATAAAAGGTCATTAGTGATATTTTTAGTTAACACAGAGCTGCAACGACAGCAAATAAGCTTGTGAATTACTGCAGTATTTTAAAATCTTACCTAATTTATGCTCTGAACTTGAAACTGTGGTGAGTTGGTCAGGCAGATACAGTACCTGAGCATTTATTTAATGTTAATTAAACTGGAAAGGGGGTTGGTCCATAAACCCTTTTCAGCCGTAGCTTTGGCCAAAGAACAATCAGTGAAAACCAGATTTCTTGAAGAAAACAATTGCAGGCACAAAGAGAGAATATGCAATTTGTGCATTAACACACCAGAAATCAGGAGTGAACCCGAAACCCTGGAGCTGTGAGAGAGAGAGCTTACCACTGTTCATAACATTCATATTATTCTTGGCTACAATTCAACAAAAGAGGAAAGAAAAACCCATCAATGAAACTTTATTAAAATTGGTCTTTTAATACATTGGCAATATTTTGAATTCACTTTTATATTAATATTTTGCATCGAGATAAATTTATTAGTATTGTATGTAATGATCTTATTTTTATGTTATGAAACAGATTGTTGGCAAGATGGTGGAGATACCTAGCTCCCATATGAGAAAAAGGCAACCTGAGCTCCTTTAACAGCCTGGTTGATGGAGGGCTGATTTTGTGTGTGTGTGTGTGTGTGTGTGTGTGTGTGTGTGTGTGTGTGTGTGTGTGTGTGTGTGTGTGTGTGTGTGTGCGTGTGTGTGCGTGTGCGTGCGTGTGTGTGTGTGTGTGTTGGGGGGATGAGTAGTTGAAGGCCTCTTGTTTTGTCTTATCACTGTGCTCGCTAAGTCAGGGAACAGAGAGACAAATGTACCTACAGTGGAGTACAAAACATGTTTTCTCCTTCTGCATTCATTTCACTGTATGACAATTGATTAGGAAGAAGAAAACGGTGGCATAACAAGAAAGTCAGGTCTTGCAGTGTGTCCCCTTGAGTATCACTTACTAGCCTTCACCCGTTGAGGGAACAAGTAAGGGACTGAACAGTGGGCTGATTCCTGGGTCTTTAGGTAAGTGTAGGTGAACATTCAGAAATGCACCAAACAGTGACTTATTCGCCATGTTCACTCTGTTTAGCCTTATATTAGTTCTACAGTATAATAGTTAAAGAAACATTAGTAATTGCTCTAAGCTGTTTCTCTGGGCATTTTGTCTATCACTTCCTTTTCAGTTGTAGTCACATGACCATCAGCTAGCCATATGAGACCACGTTGGGTTTAACATCCATGTTTTGCTTATAAAATTTGAGAAAAGAAGCATAATCTAACCACTCTTAGTTCAATGTTTTTACAGAGCTACACATGCCTACTCTAGTTAAGATTGTTCATTTTAAAGCATATAATGCAGGCGTAATCAGGGAATATAAGCACAGTAATAACTCTGTTCTAAAAGAAACATATGAGGCTCTCATGCACTTGTTTTTTAGACATTTGTTAATTTAATTGCATTTATTTGAACTGTAATTGCCGTAGTGTTGCTACACACTCAGGTGTGCTGGCCTGCACTGCAATTTGAATTGTATTTACTGCTGTTTTAGCTGCTCTTCTGTAAAAAAAAAATGTTAAGCTTGTTTCCTGCCTTTCCTCTAACTAGTCAAGTCCAGATAGAGACATGCTGTATCCAGGACTGTTGGTAAGCTTCTGAGCCCCCCCAAGCCTTTCTGTTCTGGAGGGAAGCCTTCTAGCTTATCAGTGGGAGTGGTAAGCACTAGGTAACCTATCTACCACGGGAAGAGTGGGTTTTGGCCCTGAAATTGTAGTTCTTTGACCGTTTGGGCAGTTTTTCCATCTCTCTCTACTTTCTGGTTAAAAGCCCGTTTTGCGTTTTTTCCCCGCCTTTCCTATAACTAGCCTAGTCTGGTTACAGAGTTGCTGTATCCAGGATTGTCAGTAAGCTTCTGAGCCTCCCAAGCCTTTCTGTGTTGGAGGGAAGCCTTCTAGCTTATCAGTGGGAGTGGTAAGCACTAGGTAGCCTATCCTCCACGGGAAGAATGAGTTTTGGCCCAAAAACTGTAGTTTATTTGGCCGTTTGGCAGTTTTCCATCTCTTTCAACTTGCTGGCTTAAAAGCTTAAATTTGTACTTGCTCCCCGCCTTTCCTGTAAATAGTCTAATCCAGGTATAGATTTGATGTATCCAGGACTCTTTGTAAGCTTCTGAGCTCCCCAAGCCTTTCTGTGTTGGAGGGAAGCCTTCTAGCTTATCAGTGGGAGTGGTAAGCACTAAGTAGCCTGTCTACCACAAGAGGAGAGGTTCTTGGCCCAGAAATTGTAGTTTATTGACCATTTGGACAGTTTATCCAACTCTTTCAACTTTCTGGTTAAAAGACCACATCTGCGCTTGTTTCCCATCTTTCCTGTAACCAATCTACTGGGTAGCACTAGAAAGCCTTAAACTGATACAAGCCTTCTATCCTAGAAGAGAGACTTTGGAGTGATTAAGTATCAGTTTTCTGGACTTTCTTGCTGTACTTAACTGTTTTCTGCCTAAACGCAGATTTTCCAGGATTTATTGTGATTTAAAAGCTTGTTTTTTTCATATATTGTACTTATTTGACTGCCTGCACTTTTAAAAAGTTGTTTATTGTTTAATTTGTTTAACTGTTGTAGGCTACACACTAAAGTGTGAGTCTTTTCTGATTGTTTGTAGTCGTTTAAAGCTGTTTAAGTGTATTTTTTACTGTTTTTGCCTTATCTTTTCAAAAAAAACAAAAAAAAAATTCCTTGTTTCCCGCCTTTCTAAGCTAATATAGTCCAGTTTTTAGGCTAGTGCTGAATTCAGGGCTGTAATACTAGTTTCTGAGTTGCCCATACCTTACTTGGATAGAGGGAAGTTTCTCTGTTCACCTGTGAGAGAGGGGAGCTTTAAGCAACCTATCTGTCCCTGGATGAGTGGTTCCAGCCCAAAAGTTAGTAGTTTATTGGCCATTTTGGGCTAATTTCTATCTCTGTCATTTCCCCTACTATAAAAACCACGTTTGCATGGTTTTGCGCACCAGGCAGCGCCAGGTCGCTACGGTTAAATTATTCCCAGCTCCACTAAGTCTCCTCTTCAGTTTTTCCCTTGAAACCAGTCTAACTCTCAACCTAAGCACTCAAAAATATACTACAGCCCAGCACTTGCTCAGACCTAATAGCAAGCACTAATATACCCTGACACTGATTTCCCAGCAGGGCAAGGCTCTTTCTTCACTCCTCACCAACCAAGCGACTAAGCAGCTCACCCTACTATTCAGACATGACCAAAGGGCAATTTTAGGTGTACTCTCCAGTCCAGCTGATGAATCTGGGTATCCTGAGGCAATGTTACAACTGCCTCATGTACACAGACAGCCCTCTCCTCCTACCACAAAACACTAACATATGCGAGAGATGCAATTATATAGCCAAACTGGAAGCTAAGCTGCCTCCACCCAAGACTGGAACAGACAGTCAAGAGGAGAAGCTTAACACTTGCACCACACCTCCAGCCACACACAGACCTACTAAAACAGCACTGGCAAAAATACACATAAATACACAAAATCATACTTGGAGGCTCTAAACAAAAACCTGCAAAAGCATCAGAGACCTCCAAAGCAGACACCCAAACAACCTGCTCCTCCCGTCACAAACCAGACAACACATAAAACACAAAATCAGTGTGCTGCACAATCACAGCCTTTAAGGCGAAATAACATACCTAACACACTAGTAATAGGTGGCTCTATAGTCAGGCACACCAACGTCCCATTCACTAGGCTGGACAAGCAGAAGGTTACTATTAGCTGCCTGTCAGGAGCCAGAATCCGCCACATAACACAAGCATTCTGGTCACTCCAGAACAAGTACAAATATGACTCTGTCATTGTTCATGTTGGTGTGAATGACCTGAGATGTACCACCCTAGACTACATGAAAAGAGGCATGGAAGAGCTCTCTGATCATGTAGGCCAGGCTGGTATGACCTTGACCCTGAGTAGCATCCTGCCCTCATCAAGAATGATACCTCAGTATAAAGAAAAAAATGATCAATTTCAACAATTGGCTAAGCTTCTGGTGTCATTCAAAGGGGATCCAGTGTCTGTCAGCATGGGACAACATGGTCGACAAGCCATGTTGCTTCGCAAGAGATGGCTTGGACCTGTCACCCCTAGGCTTTGGAATACTGGCCAAGGCTCTTGCTGCCCCCATAGTGCCTTTTTTAGGCAAGGCTCAAAAGTCAAACCCACCTCTATAAACAGCACAATTAACAAAAAACTAAGGGTTATGCTACTCAACGCCAGGAATTTAAATCTCAAAATGCACGTGCTCGAAGCACTCCTCAGTATGGAGAACATCGGCATCTGTGCAGTAACTGAAACCTGGTTCAAGGCTCCAGAGAGCACCCCAGCACTACCGGGCTACAACTCATACCACAAGTTTCAACCACAGAACATGGACCAAAACACAACAGGAAGGGGTGTATCCATATTCATCAAGGATACCTACACCTCCAGGTTAGTGGCGCAGCATGATACCTCTGAGATCATCCATGTGCAACTAACATCGAGCAAATCTGCAATGCAAATTGTGGCCTGCTACAGATCACCCTCCATGACCCAGGACCACCACTCCACCTTTCTAGAGACACTGGAAAACATAAAGGTCCTACCGAACACCCTGATATTGGGCGATTTCAATTACCCTACCATTCACTGGGAAAACTACTTGAGTACAAACTCCTAGGCCCAGTGCTTCCTGGAATTCATCAACTCAAATGCCCTGGATCAGCTGGTAAACTCCCCTACCAGAGGTGAAAACATATTGGACCTGGTCATCACCAACATGGGCGACAGGTGTTCCACACTGGAAGTCAACCTGTCACTGGTTAGATCAGACCACAAACTAATCACTATGGATGTCCACATCCCACCACCACCCCCAACTAAGGAAACCACAGTAAAAAACTTTTCTAAAGCAAACTTCACCTTACTTAAGACAGAGGTGGTAAGTTTCACAGCCCCCACGCTAAATGATAACGCTGCCCAAGATGCAGAAACCTTTACAAATGCACTCTATGAGCTCCTACAAGGATGCATGGATCATGCCATCCCTAGCAAAACCAAGACTCGGTCCTCTAAGCGAAGGAAACCAGTTTGGTGGACCCCTGCCATAAACAGGCTATACAATAGAAGCAGGAAACTAGTTCAGAAAAAAAGCAAATCCCAAGAAGGAAAGACATCCCTGATAAGTATCAGTAAGAAACTAAGGTCCTTCATGAAATCATCCAAGGCTAACTTCGAAAGAAAACTAGCCAAGGATTCAAAAGATAACCACAAAGCCTTCTTTAGCTATGTTAAGAATTTAAGTGGCAACTCGCAGATATGCACTGAACTAGTGCAAAATAGCACAAACTATACTGAACCTACTGATATTGCCAACATCCTGGCAGATAGATTCAGTGCAAACTTCACCCCCTCTCACCTCCAAAAGGGCCCACAACAATACCGGAAAAGTGTAGTGTCCCACAAATCACAGACACACAGGTGAAAACAGCCCTTTCAAAAGCCAAAAACACAGTGTCAGTGGGACCAGATGGTGTCCCAGGCTGCATCTTGCACGAACTACAGAATGAACTATCCCCCGACCTAAACACGCTGTTCAGCCTCAACCTCTCCAAAGGCTATTTGTCCGTAGAATGGCACACAGCAACAGTTATTCCTGTCCACAAAGGAGGGGCCACAACTGACCCTGGTAACTATCACCCCATAAGACTGAATAGCCTGGTCTGCAAGGCTATGGAGTGCATCATCATGGAACACATTAACAAAGACATTGGGAACCTCCAAACACTTGACTGACCTAGTTCGGCTTTTTTAAGGGCAGATCATGCCTACTAAACAAGGCCATAGATGAGGGAAAGGTGATTCACACAACTTTCCTTGACCTCACCAAGGCTTTTGACACCATTCCCCACTCGGGTATTACAGAAAAACTCACCAGCCTGAACATAAACCCCTACGTCATGAGATGGGTTGCCAACTGGCTTACAGACAGAACTCACATGGTACGAATAGCGGGCTCCAGGTCCGACTCTAAACCAGTCACAAGTATTGTCCTGCAAGGCTCAGTCCTGGGACCCATACTGTTTGTCATATACTTCTCAGAAGTACAGGCAAACAGAGGAGGACTATGGCTAACCAAGTTCGCCGATGACTGCAAACTGGGAGCCATAATTGACTCTCCGGCTGACACTGACATCCTCCAAAAGGGCCTTACTGAGATGGACACCTGGTGTCAAAAGTCATGGCCTCAAGCTAAATGCCAAAAAATGCATAGTCATCCCGTTTGGGAAAAACAAAATACCCATGAATTACCACATAGGTGGCAGCCCACTTAATACAGAAGAGGTAATAAGAGATCTGGGGACCCAGGTAGAAAGTAATCTCTCCTTTGACAATCATATTGCCAAAGTAGTTAGGAAATCCTTCTATGTGGCCCATCTAATTACTAAAGGGTTTGCATCTAGAAATAAAGAGGTTATACTGCCCCTCTACTTGTCTCTCATTAGACCCATCATAGAGTACAATGCCCCATTTGGGATGTACCTCACAAGACACTTCCAACAGCTGGAAAGACCACAAAGGTACCTCACCAAGAGGATTACTGGCCTCAAACATATGTCCTATGCAGCCCGACTGAAAAATCTCTGGCTGTACTCAGTGGCATATCACTTGCTCAGAAGTGATCTCTGCCTGACTTACAAAGCCATGTCCAACTCAGAATTGATGGACATGCTCCACCTAAAGAAATCCACGTCACTGCAAGCCATGCGCTCTAGTGAGCTAAGCCTCGCCACAACAATAAATAGAACATGCTGGAGGGATAGATTCCTGCCACAGAGACTCCCCATGCTTTGGAACAAAATTCCAAACTACATTAGGCAGAGCCCCTCACTAACACTCTTTAAGAAAAACCTTGACGAATGGATGGGTAACAGAAAATACACCCCTGGGATCACTTCATTGGCTGTGCTTGACAGAGGATCAGTTAATTAATCAATGGGGCAGTGAAAGCCGACACAATCTGGCTAGGTTATAAATGCCCTCAGGCAGATAGCCTAGTACCTACCTATGAACCTATGAACCTATGTATGTAGCCCCACTATATTTCACTGTATGGTTACCAGACTACAGTTTTCCGATACAACACAAGGTGGAGCTCCTTTTCATTGGATATAAAAGAGAGAGACAGAAGTGAAAGGGGTGAAACTGAAACAGAGGGTGAAGGAATAATGTGCCTTGCAATAAAACCAGGTTTTTCTAGTGTCTAGGACAGGGAAGTGAAGTTGCAGATAGTGTCTGTCCTCCTCTGAAGACTTGGTCGATGGTGATCTGTGGAATGAAGAGAGAAGCAGTAGTCCCACACCTGCATCTGATCAGCAAGGACAGGAAAACTGTTGGGCCTATTATAAAGAAGCCATATTCGATCACTAGATGGCTGTTGAGTGATCTCTATACTTCTCATTAGTGGAACTGCAGTGCCTGACATCCAGAATATTATCGACGGAGTGGTGAGAGGCTTCGGCCGCCATTTTATACTTTCATTATGCTATAGCTTCGACTGGGACTGTATACCTAGGTTTTTTTTTCCCTTTTTCCTTTTCTGAACTGAAACTGTTTAGCTTTATCTCACAATAGTACTGGCTGTCGTGCTGTGGGTCTCATGTTACTCACCCCCCAGTGTGGATTTCCCCTTAAATGCTTTGTGGATTGCAGATTCCCAGGTTTTTCATATGAGCTCCAACTTTGGGCCCCATCATGCTGGCATTAAGACTGTAAGTAGTCACTGGCCAGTGAACAGTGTATAACAGAGTGTTTTCACAGTTTGGTCTGATTAGACCTGATCGAGGTTATAGATGCTGTTAGTAGTGCTGCATTATAGAATCTTTGGTCTGATTAGAACTGATCAAGGTTATAGCTGCTGTTAGTATTGCTGCATTATAGAATCTTTGGTCTGATTAGAACTGATCAAGGTTATAGCTGCTGTTAGTATTGCTGCATTGTAGAATCTTTGGTCTGATTAGAACTGATCGAAGTTATAGCTGCTGTTAGTATTGCTGCATTGTAGAATCTATACTGCTCAATGACATTGCATTTTTGCTCATATATGAATGACAAGACCTCTCTTATTGAGTTCTGGGAGGCGGAATTTCACTATATGTATACCTCTTATTGTCTTATTGCTAAACTTTGTGTTACTGCAATAATTTGTTTGCTACTGCGCTGTTGCATGTTAAGACTAGAGTTTCCATCTAGAATACAATCTGTTATTACTTGCAACATTGGTGTGTTGGGTGTAAATAGGGGTGTCAACAGAGTCAGGTAGGAAAGAACCCATAGACTATTCAGCTACACCTGTGGGTGTGCTACATGTACTTTCAGGAAAATCAGAACTATTTGGATTAATATGCAGTGCAACAGCTGGATTTAGGTTAGTGGGACCAGTGATTACCTTGGGTACTGTGGAAACCACTCAGAATGAGAATGGAGGAATCACATGATGTGAGGTTGTGAGCTTTTCTTTATGAGAAGGGAGAAAGAGTAGTACAGTGTTTGGAACTAGCATCAAATGTAGGGTAACCTCTGATAAAATTGCTCATGTTTCACTGCATATTAAACCAAATGGTTCCAGACATCTGTGCAGTCACAGAGACCTGGTTCAAGGCTCCAGAGAGCATCCCTGCATTACCAAGCTATAATTCATACCACACCTTTTGGCCACCTAACCTGGATCGAAACACTAAAAGCAGAGGCGTGTCCATATTTATTAAGGATATCCACACCTCCAGGTTAGTTGCTCAGCATAATGCATCCGAGATTATCCAAGTGCAACTAACTCTGGGCAAGACCGCAATCCAAATTGTAGCTTGCTACATATCCCCCACCATGCCCCAGGATTCCCACTCCTCATTTCTTGATACACTGGAAAATATTAGGGTACAACCCAACACCCTAATAATGGACAATTTCAAATACCCAACCATTAACTGAGGAAACTACTCATGTACCAACCCTTTTGCTCAACGTTTTCTGGAATTCATAAATTCCAACGCCTTGGATCAACTTATCCACACCCCCACCAGGGGCAGCAATATCATAGACCTGGTCATTACCAACATGGGTGACCGGTGTTCCACACCAGAGGTCAATTCCTCTTTGGTCAGATCCGACCACAAGATAATCACCCTAGTCATCCACATCCCTCCTCCACCCCCCCATTAGCTTGATGAGCCTGGTCTGCAAGGCCATGGAACGTATCATCATGGAACTTATAAACAAAGACATCGGTAATCTCCAAACTCTGGACCCCACCCAGTTCAGGTTTGTAAAAGGCAGATCATGTCTCCTAAATTTGATAGACTTCTTTGAAGCGGTCACCAAAGCTGTAGATGAGGGTAAGGTGGTTCACACAGCCTATCTAGATCTCGCCATGGCTTTCAACACCATCCCCCACTCTGGAATTATAGATAAACTCACTAAACTAGGTATAAATCACTATGTCACAAGATGGGTTGCCAACTGAATCACTGGCAGAATCCGCACTGTGAAAGTAGCAGACTCCAAATCCGACTAAAGACCAGTGACAAGTGGAGTACCACAGGGTTCAGTTCTGGATCCTCTCCTGTTTGGTATCTACTTCTCTAAAGTGCAGGCTAACACAGAAGGTCTTTGGCTAATGAAGTTTGTGGATGACTGCAAACTAGTAGCCATAATCGAAACTCCTAACGATGTGGACTTCCTACAAAAGGGCCTCACTGAGACAGATGCCTGGTGTCAAAGCCATGGCCTCAAGCTCAATGCCAAAAAGTGCATTGGCATCCCCTTTGGTAAAAACTCTGTACCCATGAACTATCACATAGGCAGCAGTCTACTTAACACTAAAAGTGTGATAAGAGACCTTGGGACACAGGTGGACAGCAGTGTCTCCTTTGATAATCGCATCACCACATTAGTCAGGAAATCCTTCTACTTGGCACACCTCATCACAAAAGATTTCTCATCTAGGAAAAAAGAGGTCATTGTTCCCCTCTACTTGGCAATCATTAGACCCTTTATTGAATACAACACCCCTTTTGGTATGTACCTCACAAGACATCTACAACAACTGGAAAGGACACAGAAATACCTCACAAAGAGGATTATAGGCCTCAAACAAGATACCCTATGCAGACCGTCTCAAAAAATTCCAGCTTTACTCCATCGCATATTGCCTACTCAGAGGCGATCTCTTGAGCTGTTGGACATGCTCCACTTAAAGAAATCCCAATCCCTCCGAGCTACACGGTCTACGACCTAAACCTTGTCACCACAATAAAACAGAACATGCTGGAGGGATAGATTCCTGTCCCAGAGACTACCCATACTCTGGAACAAACTACCTATCTATATCAAACAAAGCTCTTCATTAGCACTCTTCAAGAAAAATCTCGATGATTGGATGGGAAATAGGAAATTCACTCCGGGGATCACTTCTGTGGCTCTGCTCAACAGGGACACAGGAAAATAATTTTCTTGGGTGGCAAAAGCCAGGGTACCTTTTTGGCTAGTCTTATATAGGCACTAGGGCCAATAGCCTAGTACCTACCTGTGACCCTATGAACGTATGTGTAAGGCAACTAGGAGAGTGTATATCTGTGGATATGCAAGGAATGTTTTCTTTAAACAGGGGCATGCACTCAATGAGTTATTAGCTGATAGCATTTGTCCTATATTTTGTGTTTTAGCAATCACTTTCGTTTACCAGACTTGAGCTTTCATATGATAGCAGTTCCTTTCTGAATGTTTGTTTATGGAGCTCTTTAAAGAAATATAAAAAAAATCCATACTTGAATAATTGATAATATAAAGAACATTCAATATCTCTCAAGCTATACAGCTTAAACTGTAAGTATGAGTGATAATTTCATCCAACAGCTAATATGCCACCTGATATTATGCAATAGTTTGTAAATAAGTTAGTTTTGCAAATATTAATATATCTAGATATATGAAAATACTGTGTAGCTTCATAATTACTAGAACACATCTAGCAGTACCTTCAACATAGTGCATTATACATGGACACAGGCAGTGTATTTTTCTGTCTCCCGCCATAACTTTTCATACTGTATCCCTAATTAATGTAAAGTGTAATCCAGGTATGAAAATGAGAGTAAATATGAAAATATCAGTAACAACTGACTCTTTCATAACAAGCATGTCATAACTGATAAATCATTTATTTAAGGAAGCCAGCCCTAGAAGATTTTGTGATGTCATAAGGAGCAATGGGTGTGAAATGGAAGTGTATAGAAACAGTGCTGTTGGTGTATTTGAGTTAATTGGGCTGTATGCCTATAATCTACAGACTTGGAAAAAGTCTGAGTAACATGTCTGAGTATAATGTATACACTTTTTTAACATAAAAAAAAACTTTTTCTCTAGGCCACAGATATGCCAAGAAATGTAATTCTTAAGGCTGCATTCCACCTGAAATATCAAGCCATTAGCCTTTTGCCAGAATTTGGACCTGCATAGTGATATAGTACAACCTGATCATGCCTATTTTTGGCTCTCTGCTTTATAATGTAAATGATGTCGGCCATGTTTGGAGGCAATGTATTATCAAAAAGGTTGGGGTAGCCATGTATACACCATATATGCCATAAAATATATTGTTTTGCAGTAGTATATATTTTTATACAATGAGATTTGCTAAAATTTGAATTTAAAAATGTTCTGGCCTAATTTCCCATTGTTTTATTTTAGTGAGTTATATAATGTCTACTTGGGAGGCTACATTCATGAAGCTGGTAAACATGTTGGTATACAGTAGTAAAAATCATGTCTATATCTTTGTGTCCTGTTATAAACTCCTGAGACACTGTATATTCCATTAATGTCACTTTTCACAGCTCACTGTCTGATTTCAACATGCAAAAAAAACTACATTATGATTCATGTTAAAATATTGTAGGAATATGGTCGGGTTATATACATGAAAATATTCTTGCAAAGTACAATGTTTTGTCAGCATATTCCAACTCAGGATCGCACCTTGATAAGTCCTTCTTTAGATTGTTTGGAAAAATCATATTCTGGTGTAATGCAAATGGTATCTCTGCTTTCCATCTGAAAATATTAAAAAGACTGCTGTGACTCAGCTCCACCCTGTGGTATAGAAAGATAAAACCCTGAATATGTCCCAAATGAACTGAGGTCATATAGATGCTGAAAGGGTTATTGTGGGAAATCTGAGAATGAGTAACTGATACAATCGCACCCATCCTGGTGGGGGTAGGAAATGATTTGATCGACCTCACTGCTGACCCCACTGGGAGTGATGAGGGGATATCAAGCAGCATATGGGTCATTGTGGCTGCATGCTGAATGCAAGCGGGGGGGGCATGCATATGTGTGCATGAGAGCATGTATGGGGCCTCACGGGATAGCAGTGTATATGGAAGCTACATACTGCTGCAGGAAGGGATAGCTACTTGGGAGAGGTGGCCTGCATGAACACACGATGGCCTCTTTAGTACTCACAAACTACTTCCTGATGAATGAGTGGACTCATAAGGCTCTCTCTCTCTCCATATCAAGAATGAATGGATTATAAATCACTTGCCCTAGTCAGGAACAAATTGGTCGAGTTGCCTTCAATAATAAACAAGACATCTGATTACAAGCAGGGGTTAGGCAAACTATGCATGGCCTACAAAGCATTCTCTGCTGCTGATCCTGCTCTGAAGGACCTATTGAACATACACAAAACAAATAACATCAGAATTTCATGTTCTACGGACCTAAACCTCATCTGCAACACAAATAGGACATGTTGGATAGACAGATATATGTCTCAGAGACTACCTATTCTCTGGAACAAGATTCCCATCCATGTGAAGCAGAGTTATTCACTAACACAATTCAAAAGTAACTTTCACCAGTGGATGGGAAATCAGAAATTTACCCCTGGTCTGGCACATATGTCTCTAGTAAACAATGGCAGCCTAAAAATGCTTTACCACCCATGACCAAGCCTATGTGTACCCCGTAGAATAACCTCAGGGTATTAAAACTTGTCATACATTTGGGAATTATGGCTAGGCTTAAAAAGGGTCCCTGGGGATGTTCTTCGTGTTTCACTGTTGCAGTCATTACGTTTGGGTAATCTGCTGGCAGGTTGACCTCAGTCGGCCTGATTAACAAGTAATTGCTTACAAACCTATGTCAGAGGCTGATCTTGTGGTGGAAATAAAATAAAAAGACAATGATCCAGTAGCACTTAGTGTGAAATAATAAATACAGTAAATCAGTCAAATTATTTTTCTTTTATTGTGATGTTTCACATAGTGTGACTAAAAGTCAAAGAATCCACAACTCTGCTGAAACTTTTTTTTTTTTAATTTGGATACATTTAATGTTCTGTAAAGTAAAGCACTGTGGTACTCACTGTGTTAGGAAGTAAGACCAAGTCAAATTCAGCAGGTTTATGACGTATTCATGCATGAATTAATGTAACTAGGTAAATAGATGGCATGGTGTTTTCCTTCAATAATACAGAAATTGTAAGTAAAGCTCTGGTGTATATATGATATCTTATTGAAATAGATGCTGATTTATAATGCTGTTCTGAAAAGGATTTGCTTTGTATGGATCACCTAATATATGCTTATGTAGCTTTGCATGTACATTGGAGTAGTGCTGTGGTGAATGTAAATGACTGAACTCTGGAAGTGCTGAGACCTGCTCTGACAAAATACTGTGTCAGGTTATAACATCATAGTAATATTTTCACATCACATGCTCAGCTGCACCATGATAAATGGCTGAGCAAATGAATAAAGATAGCAAAATAATCTTTCAGGATGAAAACAGAGTGACAAATAAGTAAGAACTGAAAACAGCAGGATTTACAATTTGTCAGTCACATTTATGATGCAACGAAAGGCAGAAATGGACAATTAAAAGTGTATTTATTGCTTCTCACATTACCAGTGACATTATAATTTTCTATTAATATTCTGATTAACAGCTGATGGTGTTTCACATGACGCCAAACAAATGGATCATGGTGATGCCATCCTTATCCCTCTTGTATGTGACCTCATTAATAGGTCCCTGTCCTTTAGTGTCATCCTAATTATATGGAAAGACCTGTAGCAGATATAACGTGTGTTGAAATGGGACACAGTATAACGTCTAAAAAAACTTCCAGCCACTGACTGCTTTGGTGCTCTCCACTTTCCAGACAGTTTTATGCTTAATTTTCAAGTAAAGTGTGGAATTTCTCAGCTGTTACAGCCTGCACATTTCCCATAATTGTGATTTTGGGCTTCAGACATGGCACTGAGATACCTTCAGTGTCACAAACGCAAGAGGCAGACAGGTAGTCTTTGGCAGTGTTTTATCACTCTGACCAGTGTGATACAAATGGACATCCAGACCATCTCACAGCTGACATGATATCTGACCAAATCCATTGAGCACCATGTTACACTTGATATTTAAGAAATGCACTGAAAGCTCTTAGAACAGCATTAATTCATAAGACTCAGTTGCCTCAGAATATCTATGGATCTGTAAGTAATTACTGGAACTTTCCTAAACAAAGATTCCAATTGCTGAGCATCTTTCTGTGGTGGCTGACATATAGGATTCTTGTTATGGCTTTGAAGTTATTTTCCTCTGTACTTGTCGCACCCATCCTGGTGAAAATTTTTATGGAGAGGGGGTACCCTACCAAACTGATTTACAACATTTGTGACCAGGTCATGGAAGGATGGGGTACGCGATACAAACCAGTTTTAGGGGTACCTTTTACAATGGAAAATAAAGGTAGCAATGATGGCAGTAATATGATGTTTGCTAATTCCATGGTTCTGGTTTATGGGGAATTAAGCAGTAAAGTGAGGAATATAATAAATAAAAACTTGATGTTATTCAAAGGTAACAGTGACTTTAGTGAAATACTGGGGAATGCACCTAACTTTGTATATAGAACTAATTTTAATTTAAAATTTTTATTGGAGCATCCTAACACTTTCATGGATAGGATGAGTTGAGTGACTGTTAGGTGTGGTTCTTGTGAATATTGTAAATACATTTTACAAGCACAGTCAGTGGTAACAGGGGAACCTCAAGTTAAGGTGACCTTGGCATCAGGGTCTTGTGGGTCTAGTGGATTAGTATATATAGCGGTATGTCAAGTATGCCAACATTATTATGTAGGTAAGACAGAGAGGATGTTCAGAAAACATATCTATGAACATATATACGCTATTAGACGAGAAGATGAGAACAATGCCCTTTATAGACATCTTAAAAAATATCCAACTTGTAACAAGTTTCTCTTTGGTATACTGGAGATTGTCGAAAGGGACCCTGGGTGGGGGTTGGAAAAATAAACTGGAAAGGGCAGAGTTCTGTTGGCAACTTATATGGTAACACCAGGTTTAAATGACTACTGTTCCATTATGCCCATGTTTAACCATCGGGCTTTGGTTTTATAATGGTTCCAAGAGCTGAAGTCTATTTCTTTAATTTTTTATTACATTGGTTTTATCATGATGTGATTGGTTGATGGGTAATTAATGTATTATTTAATGGATGTGACTTTTAAATTAGACTGTTCTGAAGAAGCCCTGATGCTCAGGATGAAAGCAAAGCACTTCACTGTTTTCTTTTATTGTGGAATAAATTTCTATTTTTCATCAGTGCAGCTCCATACATTGTGGTTCTTTCAGTTACAAGCTATTGAGTGCAGTTTTTCGTTCTCATTTGAAACATTGCATCTGAAGCAGGGTGAGGAACATGTGGCATAGTGAGGATAAGACTTCATTAATCATTTTTGTAAAGATGGTGCCAGGTGGAGGGATATGAAGACCTGGTACCATTTATCACCCAGCTCAAAACAAAAAAAAACCCAGAAACTTTGACTGTTGTACACAGGTACTGTGACCCAGAACATTTTCTGACTGACCACCTGGTGTCCCATGGGGCAAAAATTATTTAAACTTTTTTAACTCTGTTTCCTCAAAAATGTCAGCTGTTGTGGAATGTATTCCATGCTATAGTATTTATTGACACAGGTAAAAATTCATGTACTGCACTCCTAACCAGAATATTTACATTTTAATGCATATTTTCATCCAGCTTGTTTCATGGATACATAGGTAATAAGTATTTTCTGCTGAATGACCAGCAATAGGTTCTCAGTCTAACTCTTACACCAACATCATAATAGTGTCTGTTCCATCTTCCAGTTTCTGGAAGACAACCTACTAGGCTTACCAGAGGGCAGTTAGGGTGCTGGATTTCACACTAAAGGTGCTTAAGGTGACCTTTGCTGGGCTACAGACAGAGGTAATTCATGACTCACTGGGAAATGACTAGACAGTGAGGCTTTAATGGTGCTTTTCCTTAGGATGCTTTTTTCTGAAAGTATGACAGTAATACAGTATCCATGCCCGATGGCAGTGTACTTTTAAGGTGTGAAGAATTAGCAGGGCGTTGTCATACTCCATAGCTATTATGATATGTATGTATGTATATATGTATTGGCCTAGCTCTGTGTCGATCTGCTGGTTTGATCATTTTCACAACAAGGAATAAGAAAAGAGAAAGTATTATATTGCAAGGTTAACATACTTGAATGTGGCTTATCTACTGCCCAGCTGAATGAATTTCTGTAATTCTAGTTATTATAAAGAGATGAAAAGGAATGCTTTCTCTTCCATGGTCCTGCCCTATGAAAAATCCATGTGATGGGTCTTTTGCCTGTGTTTGAACCCTGGGATTATTGGAGCATTGTCCCCATGTGTTGACTCAAATCTCAGAAATGGGACATCTGTTTCTGTGTCTGCAAATGACCAGAACTGGTGAGAGGGAACCGTGAGGGAAAAAAAAACTTTCCTGTCACATAAGAAGAAAAAGAATGTATCTGTATAACAGCTGTAAACACTCAATTTTAGACGTTATGGTTTAGAACAAAAAAATAGCAGCCTTAAATCACACCGGCCATAGAAACAAATACACTTTTAAAGTCATTAACATGTAATTAAAATAGATTCCTTTTGTTCTTCAAACTTCATTTGCATGAAGCAGAAATGAAGTAGAAGAAATTAGCAGCCCACTGTGGAAACACCCACAAGCCAGCATTTTAACATCTGACAAATCCATAAATTGCATTCACTGCACTATAACAAAGCCTAGGCTATTTATTGTGAGTGACTAATACTGTTCATCTTTAAGGAGTAAAAAAAAAAACTAATAAGCATAAGAAGTGTTTATTTTGTTCTCAAAATTATCACAGCTTATCAGCATGGACCACACAATATATAGCCATATATACCATGTTTGCAGTGTAATACATTTTTTGTCCTTTGCCATGCATGATGTTTTTGTATGATTATTATTTATATAGCGTTCATTATGCCACAAATAATTTAATCAAAGTAGCAAACATTGACTAAAACTGATACATTTTCCAGATCACAGTACATTAGACACTATGAATGCAAGTGCATTCTGGTAGTAAATATATAAGTATCTTGTTACTTAACAGTATTTACTTACAAGGAAAACAAACAGTGGTTACATACATTTTTTTTACTTAATTTCTCCGGTTCAATCCTCGGCTGGGGTGCCTTCTGTGTGGAGTCTGCATGTCCTCCCTGTGGTCGCTTGGGTTTCCTACGGGTGCTCCGGTTTCCTCCCACATCCCAAAGACATGCTGTAGGTGGATTGGACACACTAAATTGGCCCTAGGTGTGAGTGCGTGCGTGTGTGTGCCTTCTGTGGAAGGTTGGGTGCTGGTCTGGCAACTTGACACCATAAAAACTCCACTGCCAATCTTGAGCGGCCAGGTGATCCGCTGTGGCAACCCCTAACCAGGAAAAAGCTGAAAGATGAAGAAGAAGAAAAAGAAGTCATTGTCTGGCCAGAAATTAGTAGTTACTTACAGGACCTAAACAGATAAACAGGTGCTAACTGAACTTTGTGTAATTAAGGACTAGCAAGGTGTAGTGACTGAAGACAAAACAGAAAAGAAAGGTTTAAGTTCCTCTTCAATGTTTAAATGGATAGGGTTATCTGTGCAGAGTATTTGACATACAGTAAATGTTGAAGTGAGCTGTTTATGAGATCATGAGAAGTATTTTAGAAGCTGACACATAGCCTGCATCAGAATGTAAGTCAGCTACAGATCTTGTCATATATTTACCAAATGCTTCATGCCTGCTGAACTCTCCTCAGACTACAAAAGGCTCACAAATATGTCACCTTTCCTAGAATTTCTTCGCATGGGCACAAAGTAAGACCTATAATACGTGGTCAAGCTGTCACAAAATAAGACCTATAATATGTGGTCAAGCTCTCACAGAATAAGACCTATAATATATGTTCAAGCTGTCACAAAGTAAGACCTATAATACGTAGTCAAGCTCTCACAAAGTAAGGCCAATAATATGTAGTCAAGCTCTCACAGAGTAAGTCCTATAATACGTGGTCAAGCTCACACAAAGTAAGACCTATAATACGTGGTCAAGCTCAGTGTTTGCAACAACTGGTTTCATTCTATGTTTATTGTAGTGAACTTGCAACTGGGTTTAAAGACATGCATGGCTTTACTAAGGTCTGACTCATTTTATTTATGCCATTTGTTAAACAAGTTGGTAAAGTGATGAGCCCCTAACTCTAGAAGTTAAAATCCCGAGGGTATAGGCTATGTGCATGAAAAACAGTAGTAGCTAATCAGACATCATTTCTTCCAGAGATAGAAGAAAAATCATGTACCTAGAGTAATTCCATGCAGGTAAAGGAAGCAAATGTATACACTCTATACAGGCAATAATCAGAGGCCAGGATCAAACCTTTGACCCTGCAGGCCCTGAAACTGTAATGTGTCATGCCACTTAAAACACTATACCATTATACCATCTTACCAATGCACTACTTAAAATGCATTCACAAAGTTGTCTGTATTAGTCAATACTTAACCGTAAATGGATTTTCTGCATCTTTGATTTCAAACTACTTTTCAGTAGCTTGGCAATTAATAAAATTACCATGCAAACTACAGTATGTAGAAAACTTTAAGAGGTATATAATACTTTATTTATAGCAATCCTTAAAAGCATGTCAGCATTCATGATATAACTGTATTGCTCTATAACTACTGTGTTGTCTAGAAATGATGTTTCAGGGGATTATGACTGTTAAGGGCTTCACCATTTATAACATGAAAGTCTCAACACTGTTCCACTGACCACAATATATGGTCATGATACCTGTCTCTCTTGGCTGGGCAGAAAATTAGATGATAAAGAAGATGAAGCCCCACTCCCTTCAGACAGGAGTTTTGCCATTTAAAATATACAGAGTATGTTGTTATCTCTGTTTTCTTTCTGACCAGTCAGAGCTTTCCCAAGTTTAACTGCCTTCATTGAGCCTTATCTGACAGCATACCATACAACATTTCCTCATATTTGCAGCAGTACCTATCCTCATGTGGGCCTGATAGAACAATAAACCACCGGCAGTGACAACTATGGCACCAGACATATTTGATTCAAATGGTTCTTGCAAGGAACACCCTGTCTTGCAGAGTATGTGAATGTGTGCCATAACATGGAACAAAGCTCCTTTTCTGAACTATGCATATGCACAAACAACAGAAGTTTACAGCTAAACCTGGTAATTGGTTTTCTGTGAGTTGCAAAGCCTCCCATTTCTTTCATGCAACTGGCTTCACCTCTGCACATGATATACTAATACAATGAACTCTGAGGTGAGTGCAACTCAGGGCAAGGATATCACCCCCTGTAGTGTTCTCTGCCAAGCAGCGTGTATTTCTGCACTCCAGCAACCTTGCAAAGCTGGCTGTTGAAAAGACAGTATACCATCACATGAATGACTTACCAGAATACTGATTCTTAGTTCCTGCTGATGTCACTCTCTGATACGAAATGTGTGGGCTTTCTGAATGTATGCTGAAACAACAGCTATACTGCTCTTCATCTATTTACATGTGCATAAATGCTTAGCTATTAAAACTTGTAATAATTTTGTTTGCTTTCCTCCCTGAAAGAGACATCTGCCTATTGCACCTAACAGGCAAAGTGTAATCTACTTTTCCAACTGAGTAGATAAACTTGCACCTGCAGATTACTGTGTGTGCCAACATCTGAATATTAAAATTCCTGCTACCCACTTGCTTGTATTGAATAGAGCATTTCAAGTATAATGTTGATTTCATGGCATGTAATCTTCTCAAGCTGCAAAAGGTCCTGTGAAGCTTTAGGTATCACAACGTTTGCTTAAAACTGTCAATATGCTGATGTAATTATTTCACTTAAAGACATGCCGTAGCTTAAATAATTAATTCTTGCTTGAAGAGTATATTTTTTTCTTTATTTGGATTCTGGTCAGCTAGTCAGAACAGTAGGTCTTGCAGTTTGGTATCAGATGATGTAGGTACTGTTACCTCGTTTGCATCTCCGATTCCTAAATCATTGTTTGCATTATGTAGCATGGAATCTTCACGGAAACCTTAATCCGTTCCATAAAACCTGCACATTGATGTAGCCTGGGGCAACAAGTTATACAATGTTGAAACAGGAAAGTCAAAACTTTCATGTACAAATTTTTTTCACTAAATCAGTTCTGCCAAGGTCACACATTGACTGCATTTTGGAATCAGAAAAGAGAGAGAGAGAGAGAGAGACACTTTTGGGGATTGGGGTTGGCATAATACTTAATTTGTTTACCTCACAGATACAACATGCAGGGTTTGATTCTCACCTTCAAAGGGTTCATAGGTTAATAGATTAGTAGTAGGCTAACTACCCTTGTGGGCCATTTTAAGCCTAGCCAATTGCCCAACATGAAAATCAAACCCTGCACCTTCTGTCTGTAAGATAAACACCTTAACCATTATGCCAACCTCCCACCAAACCAAACTGGCTATGTTTAAAATGGCAGCTAACCAAGTACTAGCCTATGAACCAATGTTTTCCTATCCTTCTTCTCCCTGTTTCTGTGTTTATGTGATGTTGAATTAGGTGTATTCAGAGAACACAGGTAAGGAGAGCTTGCTGCCATATGGGGGTGTAGGGGGGAATTTCCTTCATCAAAAAAAAATTGTTTTTGTGTGTTACATAATCTCAGGACTGTCACTGTTTTGCAACTGCCTAAAGATTTAGACATTTTATAGGTTCATATGTTCTTACGAAGCTTACAGCCAAAGAGACCATCAAGAAACTCAGCTACATCACCCAGTACTAGTGGGATACTAACACTGTCCCCTCTCACTTAGATTTACCCATATATCCCAAATGATAATCTGCAGTCACCCATCCAGTCATCGAGACTGGTTTTGAAGATGACTGCATAAGTATTCTGTTTTCTGTGTAAGATGATAGATTAATTGCACATATACTAAGTGGCACTTGTGAAATCATACTGAATCAGAATTTATCAGTACAGGAATACAGAAGCCATTCCTAAACCTAGCTGATTTTTATTTTGTTAAAGTGCAGAAAACATGAATGTTATGCAGTCTTAAATGGGAACATGGCACAGGTTTTTGCAACAAATGTGATAAATGCAGACATGAATTAAAGCTGTATCAAAAAGAAGTTGTAGGTAAGAGAAGACCCAGCGATGAATTAATGGAGAAGGCTATCACAGTATGCTAATCTCTTAAACTATCTGTGTTACAAGAATAGTAATTAAGTATATAATCATCTCCTCTGTTCGTATTGCCCTCTACTCTTCCTGTCTGCAGTCAAAAAAGAGGTATCACACTTGTTTTTTATTAGCAACATCTTTGATATATTACACTCTGTTAATACTTGAAACTATATTCTAATGTTATCAGTTCAGTGCATTTATGTCATCTATGTATTCTAGTATCTTGACATATTATTTAACCTAAATCCCCAAAGTACAATTGTTCCCAACCTAAGGGTGATCTGTCTGTTCATTTGTGTAATTGTTTTTGAATTGGTGATTTCTTTGTATCATTTTGTTATTTTTATCCAAGTCCTCTACTGTAAATGGGTCACTTCCAAGCTGAATATACTATTAAAGATGAGATTAAATAAATAAAACTCATCACCAAAGTGTAGATAAAATGAATTTGTACTATAGACTATTCCAAAATCTATAGTTAAATACACGATGGCAGACCAAGCAAACTCCGTGGAGTCCAAGAAAACTTTAGTTAAATCCTTGTTGTACACGGAAAAGTGTGTTCAATAAAAGTTATCAAAGCTGGAGTTGTAGTTCACTTTCTAAGATAAAGCCACCACTGAAGTCGGATATAGAACCTCTTTGTCTGTTCACTAAAATCTATAGTTATGTTTTTGTTATAGTACTATCTGGTTTTGGTCATCATTTCATGTTTATAAAACAATAACAATACTGGGACTTGAGGGGGGAAGTGTGGTGTCATTTTGCAAGCTGAAATTTTGTATTAGTAAATGAACCAAGGTAAATATAAATGGATAAGTACACGAGGATGGCAGAATTTATTTACGGTAGACTGATTTAGTAAGGAGAGGGGAAGCTGAAGTAAAATATACTTGGAGTTGGTGAGCGGAGACAGAAAGGCAGATGTTTATGGGAGAATACTGAGAGTTGAGTTTGAGTGCTGAAGGGACTCACTTTGCATGTTAACCTGTTAAGTAAGACAGCGTTATGAAATAAAAGTGCTTGTGAGGGTGTCATTCCTGGAGTGTTGAAGCAGAAAAGGACTACTGGTACAGTTTGCATGCTGTGTGCGGATAAGGACGATATGAAAAATGTGTGACAACAGTAGTGTGAGATCTGAGGACTTGTAGTTCAGCAAAACTCACAGAATGGTAATGTTGTGTGTTAGTGTGAGAGTGAGAAATGCCGAACGACAATTTTATTTTGTTTTTTATAAAAGTTATACTAGGTAGTTTTCTTACTAGTCAGCAATATAGACACAACTTAATCTGAGTAAAAGATTTTTCTGCAGTATTGATATGCCACGTGCCTCATGCTATATTTTGCATCATGTTATCACTTGTTTTTTTAAACTTGTGTTTCTGAGTGGTGGTATCCCAGAATCCCAGTGGAAGTAGGAAGGCTTATGTTATTACATATGCACATGTCCCATTAGCTGCCCTGATTTCTGGCTGGATGTAGTTACTTTTCAGGATGAATTTTCCAGGTTTTTGCTGTCTGCATATTGAAAGGCATTCTTGGTTAGTATGAGTATAAAAAAGTGAGGATGTCTCTCTTTTTTTATATATAACTAAGTTTAATACCTGCAGTAACAAGGTATAAATTTCCTTTTTTTTTTTTGGCATTTGAAATATAGCACAACCTCATATCGCTATGCATAGCATTAAGAATGTTTTGTGGTGTGTGTATATTCTTTACAGCTCCCCTATATTCTTGCATTTCTTTTCCAAAATGTTCCTCATCAATTAAAAAATAGTGACTTTTGCAAGCTAAAAGATCATCTAATCTTCAACAACCCCATCTTATAAAAGACAGAGTCATATATTCTTTTGACTAATGTGAAAGTGAGGAACA